>NC_136010.1:14748979-14831479 GCF_048128805.1 Centroberyx gerrardi | reverse complement strand
TGACTGGGCTCTTGTTATCAAGCAAGGTCTTCTGTGCCCTAACCAGAGCTGGATGCTGATAATATCTATCAGCTCTGAGTGTGTGTGTCCTCTCTCTGTCCCACCGGCTCCTGCTGACCTTCCTCTCTTTGATGACGTGTCACCCTCAGAAAAAGCAAGAGCAAGCACCCCCCAGCCGGAGAGAAGGGGACATCTGTAAATATGGTGAGACATGTTTTCATTTTTGCTTTCCCTGCCTCCCTGTCTCCATCCCTCCCTTCTCTCTGCCCTCTAGCTTGTACCTTCCTCCCTCAATTCCTCTGTGTCTCTGCATGTGTGTGCGTATGCGTGAGTGTGTGTGGATAATGTGTCCGACTGTACTGACACATACCTGCGTGTGTGACAGCAGGGTACGCTTCGGCATCCTAAACTCAACTCCATGAGCAAATCCGACACCAGGCTGCACGAGATCAACCGCTTGCCCTGCAACGGAAACAGTAAGTGATGAGTGGCAGTTTGTATACGGCAAACAACAGCATAGTGTGTGATCTTATGTGATATACAGTCCTGAACAGTCTCTTTCTCTCCCTCCTCCTCCTCCTCCTCTCTCTCCAGGTGTCCCTAAGAACCGTCCGGCCAGCATGGACCTCCTGCTCCTCCACAGCCGGTGCTCCCAGACAGACCTGAGGCCCTCCCATGGGCGCCAGCTTCCCCAGATCCCCACCAGCCCCCAGGGGTCCGGCCAGGGGGGAGGAGGGGAGAGAGGAGGAGGGGGAGGAGGAGGAGGAGGAGGAGGAGCGGGGGGAGGAGGAGGAGGAGGAGGAGGAGGAGGAGGGGAGTCAAGGGACCACACCTACACCGAGGTGGGTCTACGGAACAACCCCACCCCCACCCACTGCCTGGACGACGGCCTGTACGAGAGCGTGGGTGTCCGAGAGGGCGACGCCGACCCCAAGATGCCCCCCGCCCCGCCGCCCACGTCGGCCAACACTCCGGCCACCATCAGGGCCGCCCAGAGCCCCCCCGCACAGGCCAACGGGGCCCGCAACGGGAACGTACGTACTCGTAGATCAAAAACAGAACGCTTATTTATTATGTGATGCTTAATTATGGGTTTAGAGATTCAAGAAGTGTGTGTGTTTGCGTCCGTGCGTGTTTTTCTCACAGGGTGGCAGAGGGAATGGCAGGGGGAACGGGACTGTTAATGGAGCCATGAGAGGAAGAGGCAACGGGGTCAACGGGGTCAATGGGGTCAACAGGTCCCCTCTGACCTCCCTCCACTCCCTGGCCAACCAAGATCCAGCAGCAGCTGAGTATGCTTCCATACGGAAGTTCCGAAAGGTACGAAAATATAGCTTCACTTTTTTTGCCATGCAGGAGACAATTTGAGGGGGAATGAAAGAGGTGACACTCCCCCTGTTAACACAATTAAATACATCCCCGTTTACCTAGTTTACCTAGTATCAATCCACAACCCCCCACAAATTCCCCACTGATGCCACGCATGAGAGTCCAGAAATACACTACCAGCCAAAAGTTTGGACACAGCTAATTTTTCTTTATATTTACTATTTTCCAGATTTTAGAATAATAGTAAAGACATCAAAACTATGAAATAGCACAGATGGAATCATGCAGTGACCAAAAAAGTGTTAAACAAATCAGAACTATCTTATATTTTAGATTCTTTAAAGTAGCCGCCCTTTGCCTTGTTGGAAAGGCAAAAGGCTTTGGAAAGAAATTCACACATAGGCATCAACTTCACTATTTATATTTGTCTAAGAAACAAATTTCAAGCATTTAAGCGTAAGCATTTAGATCAAAATGGCTTTAAGATAATGAAAAACATAGTGCATTCAATCAGGTGTGTCCAAACTTTTGACTGGTAGTGTACTTGGTTCTGTTTTTTTTTTTTGCTATGTTACGTTATCTCACCCGTGAATCAATCCCTCAAGGCTGACAAGGCAACCAGGAAGGAAAACAACGGGGCCGACAGCCAGTCAGACAGCCAATCAAGTGTGAGCGATTCACCCTCTGCTCCTCCTCCTCCACTCCATCGCAGTCAGGAGTTTCCACGCAAACCACTGGAGCCCTTTCACCTGCACTCCTTCCCCAAGGTAGATTAGGTCTTGGATCAATGTTCTCTATATCAACATTATACATTGTAATACCCATCACCAAACTATAGATCCCAGCCACCCACCGTACCAAACTGTAAGTCTGTCTCTTCACCACCAGAGGGCACTGTCCACAAACTTTGCACAGCACACAGCTCTATTATGTTCAGATTTAGGGCTTGTTATTCATTAACTGGTATCTTATTGGCTTTTGTTTATCTTTATCATAATTGTCGATTTATTCTATTTTTTTGGTCTGCCGAAGTTTTATTCGGTTCAGAAAGAGGACTGACAAAGTTCATATTTCACGATCTTGCTCTTTTTTGTTGTCATTCATATATTTTTACCATTTCAAATACTTTGTCGTTTCAAAGCACATAATAGAGCTGTATCTTATTCTGTCACTGCATGTGCCAGCTGGGATGTGTGTATAAACAGTCAAGGCCACTGTTTAGGGCAGTTCTGAGAGGGAAATGGTGGGACAATGATCGGATGATGATCAACCTTTCCTGTGGGTCTGCTGGCACTCCTACCTGTTTTTAATCAGTGTGTGTGTGTGTGTGTGTGTCTGGTGAGTGTGTGCCAGAGCATAAAACAGGTGACTTTGTCCATTCTGTCAGTGGCCTAAAGAGATTGATAAGATTGTATAAACAATGTTGTTTTAGCTGTGGGTGTGAGCACAATTGTCGACCGGTGCTTTTAATCTGTGTATGCTGTAAATCCTTGATAGAGTGTGTGTGTGTGTTTGTGTGTGTGTGTGTGTGTGTGTGTGTGTGTGTGTTCTGCCTCTTTGCAATGTGCTGTGTAGCACATGTTATTAGAGTGGCCAGAGTAAAGAGTGGAAGGACGGATTATGTAAGAGCTTGGCAGGCTGCCAAGCTGCCTGGGTGTGTGTTTGTGTGTGTGTGTGCATGTATGTGTGTGTGTGTGTGTGTGTGTGTGTGTGTGTTCCGTTGAATCTATCAAAAAACGGCTAACAGGTAGCCAGCAGCCAGTACGGGGGATAAATAATACTCACATATTGAAGCCATTTACTCTGCCCCAGCCTTTATTACTCAGCCTCACTGCACAGGAGAAGAACATAAAAGTTTAATCATTCTGGGTAAAAGTGCGGCCGCGTGCACACAGACCACGACATGCTTTCTAATAGGTCTGTTTTGATCACCGGCAATGATTAAAGTTTAATTACAGTAATTACTTGTTTATTGTTTATTATTAGGTCAATTTTTACATGAGGCAGCCATGTTAAACAGAGATAGAAGACACTATATGAAGAGTTTATTTCCAGAACACAATATATCCTTTTTGGGGGAAAAAAAATCATTACCCGTTGTTCATCATTCAGTATTTCTGAAATGAGAGATAGAGATTCCAGTTTGAAAAGATGTTATCAAAGGATAACAAGCAAGGATTTATGTAAAAAGTCATGTAATTTGTTTTAACTGTAGGGTCAGGGTTAGTAAGAGTAGGTGTCAGTACCTTTTTGAAAAGCTCATTGTGGAATGAAACTCTTCACAAAAAAACACCCATAAAGCTGCGTCAGCGATAAAGGAAACATAATGTCACTCGCAGCATCTGATTCTGATTTCAGTTAGCAACTGGTCTGAGAGCAGCTGTCGGCTGAAGGGCAATATCCTTCAAAACGCCCACTCTCTTTTTGACAATACCACCTGCTGATTCTTTTGTTCTGATCCTGAAATGAAAAAAAGCAAATAAAGAAGCAAAGGCAGATACCATCGTTTAACATAGCTGGATATTGCAGAAACAGAGATATACATCATGGAAGCTTCAGAATTGACACTTTTATAACCATAACCTCGTTTGGTCAGTGATTCTGACGAGAGCGGTCCAGAACAAATTCGATCAGAGCGGTCCAGACCAATCCCACAATGCAAGTGTGTCAACCCTCCATGCAATCATGACCTCTGACCTCAAAAACAAATGAGTAACACACTCTCTCACACACACACACACACACACACATGCACACACACACACACACACAGAATCCACCCACGCTGTACAACATTGAGTTTGGCGCTGTTTATCTATTGAGCAAACACAGCAAATGAAAACTTCCGCAACCCACAGGTCTCAGGACAAATACTGACAAGAGAATACACACACACACACTCACACACACACACACACACACAAGGACACGACATAACCTTCCCTACGTGTGAAAACATGAAAAATCACCATCAGAGTGCAATCCCTGTCTCACAAAGGCAGCCTGTCCTGACTATTCCTGTGTGATTGAACCCAAACTCTAACCCTAATAATACAAATAATTATAATACCTGCGGAATTGTAATACCTGCCCGAACGCCACAACACTATTGTCTTTGTTCACCAGGAGGCAGTGTTCATGGGCAATGGGGAGCAGTACATCTGGAAGCCTCCTGAGGACGATGACATCATCACCCTGCACCCACCTCCACACCTGGGAGACAACGGAAAGGGGCACCCACCGCCCCCAACCGCCAAGGAGGTAGGGGAGGTATAAGTGTATGTGTGTGTGTGTGAGTGCACGTGTGCTGTAAAGTTAAGAGGAGGAGTGTGTGTGTGTGTGTGTGTGTGTGTGTGTGTGTGTGTGAAAGACTTGCAGACGGACAGATGGACAGAGTCTTAGATTTGCGACTGTGCTATGTTTACCGATGGGGCGCCCCTTTGATTGGGCATGCCGTCATAACAGCTTTGCCCTGTGACCTGCCTGTCATACAAGGTCTCAGGGCCGGGTCTCTGCTTACCGCTGGGGGTCAGGTTACAGGGATCCAGACGCCTGAACCCTGACCCCCGAGCTCCCAGCCCCCCTCTCATCTATCTGTCTGGAACGCACGGCGCACCAGACAGATCCGGCATTACATTAGCGTCACGTGCCGCAAATTATTAATCATCACATTGCACTCATAGAGATGTTTGCTAAAGGTTAGCCGTTATGCCTTATCAGTCCATGCAGACAGAACGTGATCGGCCCTGACTGGCATGTGGGCTGCAAACTGACCTATATATGGGAGGGTATGTCTGGTGAGAGGGGGGGAAGTCTGCACTCACCGATCATGTCACATCCCCCACCCCATGCGCTCACACACACACACACACACACACACAGCACCTCCAGCCCCCACTACACCTCTCTCTCTCCCCCTTTCTTCACCCTCTGCCGGACAGTGTAACATACTGAGTAAGTAACGAATGGCTGAGGAACTTTTGTCTTGCCCGGGGGGGTTGGGGCAGTTAAACTGCGTGGATGAAGGGGGTGCCACTGAAAAGACCACTGTCAATTATTACTCCATGTTTGGCAGAGTCATGCTTTTTTTTTTTAAAGATCATCAGCACAGGGAAGTTATTTATTGTTGGTGTATGTGTGACACAGAGGCATAACTTCATGTCATAGCTTGTGATTAGTCAGTTAGTTAGATAAGTCAGTCCATGGTGGCATTGCCTACAGAGGAAGAATAGCGGTTAACTTATCTGATTTAATAAAATACTGTCTGGATAAGCATAACATGAATAGCTAGTTGTGTTTACTCTGGGAGGCATGTGAGAGCTAAGCAGTAGCGCAGCAGCAGTTCTGACAAGGTTTTAGCTGCTGGTTAGTTTCTCATCTCTTGGTCTAAGCCAGTGCTGAGCCAAAGAGTTGTGCTGCTGTATGTGGAGATTAAGGGGTTAAGTCTCTGCTGTTTGCCCTCATGTGTTTAACTCCTCCTCTGCAAATCAGACTGGCACACAGAGCAGCTGGCCTTGACTGCAATCTACAATCTCTCTCTCAATTTCTCCCTCCCTGACTGTCTCTCTCTCTGTTTCTCTCTCTCTCTTTCTCTCGCTATCTCTTTCTCTCTCTCCCTCCCTATCTTTTCTGTTTTTTTTCTTAACCAAACATTTTCTCTCCCTTACTTGCTGTGTTTTTCAGTGTTTTTCAGTGTGAGAGTTTGTTGTTGCCCTAACATGCCCATATACTCTGTATCCTCTGGAGTTTGTCAGTTGCAGCCGTCAAAAGGTGTTGAGTTTCCACTCCTACCTAAATCTCCTCTCCTCCTCCTCTGGCTCTCTGTCCTTCTCCTCCACTCCCTTCCTTGCTATTAGGAGGCGCTGCCTCCCCCCAGCCAATCACGTTGCACAAAGCATGTCTTACTCGATGAATACCGACTGCTCACAGACCGTTTGGAAACTTGTGGCGCATTTGCTATTCATGGAGTTGATCACACACAGATGCATCAGTCATGCATACTGTTGTGTTTCCATGGATATTCACTGTATGCCGAAATTAAATGTGACTTTCCAAACCCTCGTTCTGAACAGAGAGCTAAAGCAGTATCAGAAGAGAAAGAACAGAGAGGAGCATAGGCAGAGGGGAGGAGAAAAGAAAACATACAATGCACAGGCTTCCTCAACAGCTGCAGCCCAGTTTTGAAATCCCCATCATCTTGTGACTTCCTTCCTCTGCTGCATAGAACTGCAAACGCTGTGCACACAAATGCACACACACACACACACACACACACACACTGCACGTTGTGTGCACACACTTGTAGCACAGGCCAGGGTCTTTGTTTATCCAAAACGGTCACACAAGAGATCTGTGGGGGCAGGGTATATGTGTGGCTTGAGGTCTGTCAGAGAGGGAGAGATAAAGAGAGAGAGAGAGAGAGAGAGAGAGAGAGAGAGAGAGAGAGATCTTCACAATAAAAGTTACAGTGCTTTGCATTTGAATTAAATGTCCCCTACTTAACGGAAGTCATATTGTTTGAATTTGAAAGGCAGTTTACCCTAACACATGTATTGTAACAGTAAAGGTACTATGACAATACATGTAAGGTGAATGGACACACAGAAAACAGCGTCCGGCCCGTTGTCTTTATGCTCTCAGTTTTCAGTTTTTGGGAACAGAACAAAAACATGGCTAATCTGTATGTATGTGTGTGTGTATGTGTGTGGGAGAGAGAGAAAGAGAGAGAGGGAGAGGGGGGAGAGAGAGAGAGGGAGAGACAGAGAGAGAGAGAGAGTATTTGCACAGCCAGCGTTTCTCAGGGCCACTAGAGCAGAGCTGCTGGTCTGGGTGTGAACACGGAAGGTAAACATGACCGTGTCCCACAATCCTTTGCGCTAGTGCTCCCCTTATGGAATTTTGACACAGAAATGCCAGAGAGGTCACATCGGTTTGGCTGAATTCCCCACATGACCTCGCACATGCCTTTCAGTTGTGAGTGCTAGATGTCAAATCTTAAGAGCTTCACTGGGAGCACACACACACACACACACACACACACAGAGAGACAGAGAGAGAGAGAGAGAGAGTTATGTGTATGCCTGTGCAGACACACAGACACGCTCAAACACCAACCCACACACAACTACACATGCACACACAACTACACAAACAAAAAAACATGCATGTGCTTCATTCACAGCAAATGAGATGTCCGAATTTAACCTGTATGTGCAAAGTCCATGAAGAGCAGTAGTAAACGCCACTGTGCAGGCTTTTTCAGAGAGTTGGCTGTCTTCCAGATCTTTCACACCATACCCTGCTGCTCTGTGGCCAAAGCAGTTGTGGTGAAATTTTAACTGGTCCATCCAGTGCCTAGGTAACTGCCTCTCCGCTTAGACCTCAACAGACTGATAACACAGTTTACTCTGTCTTATCCTACCCGGTCAAAATAGGTCAGGTTACTGCACAGAGCAAGCTCTGTCAACACAAGCGCATACACCTGCACACGCACACGCACATCCATGCTCACACATTCAGTTGCACACACAAAATTAGCAGCGCTATGTAATTACTCACATATTGTACCTTGGTGTCTTGCATGCGTGCAGACAGACTCATAGCGGGACATACTGTACATATTCATGACTCATGAATCTCAGAAATATGACACCTTAAAAGGTGTGAGGCACATGACACAGTGAACAATCATTTACATCCCAGCAAATTGTTGCATGTGTATGTCAGTTATGATTATGACTATCACTTTTTTAAACAAGGTTCTAAAGTAAGCAGAATAACGATCCCTTCTATTTCAGTAACTGTCACTCTTGGAGTATGGGATAGAGTTGTACTGTAGTTCAGTGGCACTAATTGACACCGTACTCCACTCTCTCAGTCTGCTCTCTTCCTGTGTGTGTTCTCAGATTGCAGACACCTACTCCACCGTGTGTAAATCCCAGAAGAAGAAACCTCCCATGGAAAACAACGGAGCAAAGACCCTCCCTCGCTCCTTTGGCGGGGAGAACGGCAGAGGGAACGGGGGTTCCCGGGGCCGGGGTCGAGGGGTGCAGGGCCAGGCCCGTTCCCACGAGGAGCCCTGCTACGAGCCCGTGGGAGACCGGTCCTGGCCCACCTGCGTGGTGGCCGAGTCCGACCCCGCATACGCCACTATCGACACCCACCGGAAACGTGAGCAGGCGGGAACCAATAGCAGCACAGTTGGGGGCAACGCCACTCTGAAGAGGAAGAAGCAGCCTCAGCCTCCACCTCCACCTCCGCCTCCGCCTCAGCCTCCGCCTCAGCAGCAGCAGCAGCAGCAGGCAGCACCAGGGGCACCTCAGGGCTCAGGACCCACCGCTCCACCGGCGAGAGCCCTGCCTGGCGGGGACAACTTCTATGAGACCATCAGCGATGTGAAACAGGGGGCCAACAACTCCAGCACCACCACCATCTTCACCTTCAACGACGGGATGGAGATGTACGTCACTGGCCTGTAGCTGGCTGACAGGCGGAACGGGCTCCGAAGCCACTGGTACAGAGTCATGACAGGGACCTTTCTGTTCACTGGCCAACAGTTTGCTGTACATAGAAACAAGACCCGCTAGAGACAAACAACATGAGGACCCATTCTGTGTTGATATCAGGTTCAAACAGGGTCTTAATCCAGGTCCAGACTTCCCTTGATTGGTCTGTACCTCAGAACCAGCCTAAGCCTAGTCCAACCCAAATGGACCAAATATGTTCTGACAAAGAAGAAAACTGGCATATACATCTTCAACTTACCGTGTCACTGACCTTACTCACCTGTTTGTGTATCATTTTCCATGATATCTTTATTTTTATATGATCGTGGTACTCTTAAAAAGAGTATGTGTTGTAACACACAACCTGAAAATGAGAAGAACACACTTTAACGTGAAAAAAACAAACAAATGTTGTGCATGCATTGTGCAAAACACAAACACAGACATGACAATAGACACTGCAAGAAAACTGGCTGTATTAGGGATATGAGGCACACTGTTAGCTATTGTCACCCATATACACACACACACACAGACACACACACACACACATAGACACACACACACACGTGCATACGCCTGTTTGTGGGGGAGCTTATGTAATATAAGCAGATGGATGTCACAGAGATTTGCTGTGCTTAGCTCTCCCTAAGCAAACATCTGAAGCAGGTTCTCTGTGCTCAGTACTCTAGCACTGGCCTGTTGCCGGGCAGACAACGTTCTGCTGCTTCATTCTGAAATAGGCCTATGAGTTGTAGTTTTGCTTTAACATGGTAGGACCTAAATGAAAAGTTACTGCTAGGGTGCCAACTCGCCATCCCAGTGACCCATAATTATCAGCGGTTATCAATATGCAACCCTTATGATAACTGTACAAGGCGGCAATTTTGCTCAAAAACAGAACCATCACATGAGCTATAAGTTTAGATAACAATTCAGTCTCAAATTTGGTAAACATCTATAGCCAGAGGCATGATGACACACCCCAACACACCCCCACACACACAGACACACACATACTTGGCAGAGTTACGCAGGGCAAAGCGATCAGGTCAGGGGCATGGAGTGGGTTGTGGAGGAATTTCCCCAGAGTGATATGGGCGACAGATTTCACAATGTGAGACCTTTAGTCTATCTTTTACTGGAGATAAACGGGAGAATAGAAGCTCTATTTACAAAAACAAGGAAGTAAAAAGTATCCAAATGAACAGAGGATGCTTCATCCTGTGAAGTTAATGTATCATCTCTATTGGTCAGTGTAAACATTTGACTTTATGACCACGGTAGTGTTGCACTGGACAGCTGCAGGACTGGTTGGCTTAACTGTGCAGTAACGTGTAGTGAAGGGTGTTTGCTGAGCACGGTCCTGATTCGCTCCCTGGTCTCAAGTCAAAGCTGGAGCTCCTCCATAGCTCCCTGGGCTTAAGTCTGGTGGTTGAAATAGCAATAGAAGGCTTGGAATCCAAGGAAAATAAAATGCTGGGCATAAAAATCTCCAGCGAGCGTCCTTTGGAAGATTGCCCCTCGCCCTCTCCCCTCCCTCTTCTCCAGCCTCTGCTCTGAGTTCTGTTCCATTGTAAACAATTTCTTTCCCATGTAGCTTTGGGGAACATTAAAAAAGAAAGAACGGAGGAAGAAAACACAACATTAGAGGCTTAATAAAGGGGTGCAACAGTAAGAGGTGAAGAGGGACACAAACTGCTCACAGGCTGAGAGATGAAGGATGCATTAGAGTGATCTCACTGTCAGACAGAGAGAACCCATGCAAAGAAAAAACGGGATTAGAAAGATCAGTTCCATAAGGTTTATAAGTGGTACTGTGTCAAGTAAAAGTATGTAAAAACATATCTAAATGCACTCTGTATTTTCTTAATGCACTGTTTATTTTTTCTTACCTACTAACAATGCCATTGTTTGAATAGCTCATGCCACTGCCATGAAAACAGTACTTTATGTTGTCGGTGCAATTTTTCCTGCTTGATAAAAAACTGCATGCTTTGATATATGGAAATGAAAACAGAAATATTGTGGTACCTAATTGATCTCTTGTTGTTAATCTTTTCCGTTGTATTGTTTTGCCATAGGATGCAAAGCATCATTCAGTTTTCCAAAGCAACAACTTCGAGGGGGAGAGAGAGAGTGCAAGAGAGAGAGAGAGAGAGAGAGACAGAGAGAGAGAGAGAGAGAAGCCACTGGGGGTTTAGGGTAGAGTGTTGTTTATCCTCTGCTCAGGGGGAGAGCGAGGGAGTGAGAGAGAGGTGGGGGAGGGAGAAGAAGAGCAGCCAGTATAAAGCTGGATGAGGATCACTGCAAATGGACAAGGACCCAACGGACCCTCCTCCTCCCAGTATATGTTTGTGCACACACACACACACACACACACACATGCACACACACAGGCACACACACTGCAACCTTGAGCCATGCCGGTTGCCAGTTTGGGGGAGGAAGCACATATTGCTTCTACTTGGTCAGCCCCTCCATATCCTCCCTCCCCCAGTTCTGTTCATTCTCTAATAACCAACACAGACCTCTCTTTTCTCTGCCTCTCCTCCTCCCTCACTGTGCTGGGGAGGGGCCTTTGATGTCCAGTTCTGAGGGACTCAGGGAGTGATATGGGGGTGGAGGAGGACAGAGGCTGCGGGTCAGGCCAACCCCAATCTGATATCAACAATGCACCAACGGCTCAACTACTGTCTGATATGAGAAATGGCTAACAGCTGAGACGCTTAACAAGCTCGGGGTTGAAGCTTCCCGCAGACAATGCCAGCTGGAAATCGCTATCACACTTGATCCTTTTTCTTTGGCTGTCACTTTATGTGTCACATTTTCTTTCTCTGGCGAAAAAGCATTGATCTAATATATTTTGTTGGACACTGTAATACACTGACCAAGGCAGATGTTAATTGCACACATAAATACAGTATGATGATGTAAATGTGTAAAATACTCTGTTGCTGTTCTGATGTTGTTCCAATGTAACATACAGTATACAGTATATTTGGTGAAAAAAAGATGGTTATCACAGACACATTGTAATTTGTGGATGCAAAATGTTTCAGGCTTTCCATGCAGATGCAGATACTGTTTGTTAATTGTCTTCAGATATTAATTATGGGCCAATACTGCTGTGACAGCTGTAGCCAATGTTGTATGTTCTTTAAGCACAGGGTTTAGTTTCAAAATAATAAATATAATAAAATATAGTGTGACAGTGCAGATATGCAAAAGATTGTAATGTTTTATATTAACCTTCATAAAATATCAAAGTGAGTTTTTACTTTTCTAATAAAGTGGCACATTAAAATGTGTGTGTTTATCTTTCCCTTTTAGTTATATTGCCTTGGACAGGATATCAAGATAGGCTGCTGATGTAAATGTAAGTAAATTGGGGCAAAGTTAGGCCTTGTTTGCTTGCCAGATTGTTATAGCTCTATAGCAACATGCTATTGCTACAAAGTAACAATGTGTAGCCTTTGTAGCTTGCAATAAATGCAGCTTGCAATAAAACACATAAATTTAAAATTAAACAATAAACCAAGAGAGGCTGTGCTCCGCAGGGATTTTTAGAACAAGTAAACAGGTGTTACAGCTAGACAACGCTGAGGCGGTAATATACCACTGCAATACATTTTCAATAAGAATACACAGATGTTCAATACATCTTTTAATTGTTAGTAATTATGTGATAGTAATTAAATGTTATGCTTCCACCAAGCACTCTAATTCTTGAGCAACAGATATAATTGTGGTTGTAAAGAGACAAGCTCCGGTATGAGAAATGATTTCTGGTTTGGCCATTAATATTTAAAATAAGAGTGGATTTATCAGATATTTTATAATGTAATTAAGCCAAACACAGCTGAGGACGGGAACTATCCGTTTTTATAATAGGCTATCTGTTTTTTTTAGGTCCACCATAAGAGCATATGGTGAGGATATTAATTTACACTTATACTTTAAGTGTTCAACTTTTATGGGAGGAAAACAGTTGGAAGATGAATATTCACTTCATCGATAAACAGCCTCGTGTATTTAAGGCCAAGAAAATATGATCTGATAGATGTACATTTGCGAAAACATAACTGCGCAGTTTGCTGCTGAGGCCTGCAAGCTGTTTTTCTCTCCTCTCCCTGTCCTCGCCGGCCCTTCGTCGTCGACAGACACCGGCCGGTAAACTGACGGACACGCCCCCCCACATTACTTGGAGAAAAACATGTGATTGACGCGGTGAAACTATCCAATCCCCGGCCGCCTTGCCGTGGACCTCCAAGTACACCCAGCTGCAGCCTGCGGAACGGGGCGGGGCTACAGAGCGAACCTGTAATCCCGCCCATTGATGATTTCATTGGTTTAGCGAACCTGTAATCCCGCCCATTGATGATTTCATTGGTTTAGAGGTCGAAACAGGGTGGGACTACAGATCGCCTGTAATCTAAACTGAATCCACTATGGTTGGAAACGAGGGAAGTAGTGGTTTGTTTACGTAGGTAGTTATTCAATTTAGTTTCCTACCGTACATACATTCGCAAACACCCTGTTGCATGTAAGAAAAGTCAATAATGTGTGTGTGTAGAGAGAGAGAGAGAGAGAGAGAGAGAGAGAGAGAGAACATTACTTTTCACTCACTATTCAAATCGTCACAATGCACAACCGACAAGCATAGTTAACATCAATGCTATCATTACTGGCTCGCTAGCTGCTAATGTTAGCTACAGATCGAACCTGTAATCCCGCCCATTGATGATTTCATTGGTTTAGCGGTCGACTTCATTGTTTTAGCGGACGATTTCATTGGTTTAGCGGTCGACCTGTACCCCCGCCCCGATCTGTAGCCCCGCCCCGTTCTGCAGGCTGCAGCTGGGTGCTTCTCTAGACGCGTGCCAAAGTGGAATGTTTATGTATCGCGCGGACCAATAGGAGTGAATTGGAGGGGGCGTGGCATTCTTTTGGAGGAAAGAGGCAAAACAATCTTTTATCCTCTTGACCGGGCGGCTTTTTGGATATCCTGGGTGGTGGTGGTGGTGGTGGAAAACTTTACATGTAGTCTAGAATAGAAGTAAAGATACGGACAATACCTATCAACTCGCGACAATCCTGATAAATGTATCTAATTCCAGCAATTTGCACTAAAATCTATAGAAAGCTGGTTTTCTTTCTTTAGTCCCCACTTGTCCTGCCTGAATATGGATTCCAAACGTATTTTGGACAAGTCGTCGGTTGGGATAAGGGTAGGCGGTGCGAATTTTAACTACCGTGCAGACTGCTCCGTGGTCCGCGACACCCGGGTCCCCACGGTAGAAAGCGGTCCCATGCCGGCGTGCACAAACGGGCCCGCCGTGGGCTCTGTCCTTTACACATTTGTAATGGACGGCGGCTCCGTGGTGGAAGGTACATGCGAGAAAACCTTTCCAAAAGGGAATGGACTGTCTTCGGGAGGAGAAATATTGCACGACATGGGAAAAGTAAGTGCCGTTTGGCCGTGCTGAGTGTGTACGCACGACTCCGTCAACCGGTATACGCCTACTGCACAGCACAGATGATATCAAGCATGTAACCTGTCATTACATACTAGAATGAAAAGTTGCACAGAAATACCGTTTATACATGTTGTTATTACGTTTTCACATTTGACATATGCTACTGTGATGTCCAATCGAGACTATCTGTTGTGTTTAGTTAGTGTTGATTTTTAAATAGTTACTTTTTAAAAGTGTAAGTAGGCTAATTCACCAATTCCTGTCAACGCTCGTTTGCAAGTGATATGTCAAATACAAACTGTTTTAAATGGCGGCTCATAATATGTGCAAAGTTTATTAAAAAAAAAGGGGGGCAGGGACTCCAAACTAGTAGCCATTCCCCCTCCCCCACTGGAGGAGGAGGCATCTAAGCTCAGGGCTGAGGGGGAGGAAGAAAGTTAAAAAAAAAAAAAAAAAAGGACCTGCTTTTTTTCTCCTATGCTTTTTCAAGATGCATGATGGAACACTAAAAAATAATGTAGCCTTGCCTCTAAATTCACTTATGTGAGTTTGTTTAGTCAATCAAATTAGAAATTGAAAATATAGAAACTTGCAAAAAGACTGCACTAAACAAAACTCTTTTAAACTCCACACACTCTGCAAACGTAGACACACACAACATGTCTCCAACAAGACTTACTGCCTCTCAGTGGTTGCCTACATTTCTACCACTGGACATAATGTTTCTGACATCTGCATGCTGATAATGGCCTCGAATAATCGATTGACTTCGGTGTGTTATCCCTTCCTCTTCTAGACTGGCTGTGGTGGCCTGGGGGACCAGAGAGACACTGGTTCCACTGGGGTCCTGAAGAGGGCCAATCCCACTCACTGCCCGAGCATAAACGGGCAGGTGCCAGGCGGCCTCATGCACTTGGACATCAGGAATCCAGGGAAACAGGCAGAGCTGGTCAACGGTTTCAGGGCAGCGCAAGGACAGAATGTACCACCGGCAGAGAGGCAACCCCTCCCATCCTCCCACATCCCTGTCCCCAGAAACAGGTACAGAGAGGTTTACGACCCCGAAACGCTTTTCACTATGTTATGTCTTCATCTTAGGTTTTGTTCCCAGACTGCTGCTTTGTTGAGTGCAAGAAAAATATCATCCAGGCAATACAGTGATTGGACTTGATGCAGACTTTGCCTTGGCATCTGAACACGAGCTCTGAGCTTGATGTATAATCAGCCCCATTGGCTTTTGGAGCAGGTCATTGACTGTCAGACCTATTTCTGTGCTTATGGCCCATGTTTCTATCCAGTGTTATGTCTATGTGAGACAATGCAGGAGCCAATTTGGCACACAATTTATGGCGACGAAAATAATTTTTGACATAGGCAATTTTCGCCCTCAAATCTAAACCCGTGTTCCTGAACAAACTCTTGAATAGAAGTGGAATTCGCCCTCTGGCTACAACTGTACCGTGGTTTGGGCATGAATAGTGAGGGGGCGTACCGGTCAACTGACCACATGTTTGGTGTTCCATCCAGAATAGTTCTGAAATATGCCTAAGAGAGCCAAAGCTCTAGATTAGCATCAGGCTGGCCCAATCACTTGACGGAAGAGAGAGAGAGAGAGAGAGAGAGAGAATGAGACAGTCATGTTGGTGTTGTTTAGTGATAATGCAGTTAGCTAGCTGTACTAGACTAGCTTTTGGTGTGTTTGTATTGATTGGGCTTCTCAGTGTCCTGCTAGACTGTTTCTCAGCCTAATGCTTTCCCCTTTGACCTTATCTCCCTTGCCAGGCCAGGCCAGTGGATATATCAGTGTGACAGGCTCACTGTGTGTGGGGCAGGAAGACAAGCTTTGGAGTGTTTGTGTGTGTGTGTGTGTGTGTGTGTGTGTGTGTGTGTGTGTGTGTGTGTGTTGTTTGATGATTCATATGCAGTGCAGTTAGGAGAGGTTTCTGATGCCATTGTTTCATATCATTTTGAAACACACAAATGCACACATGCACATTCATGTACAGTGTACACATACAAAATGCATTGTGCAGGACTCACTTTGATAGTCATTGGGTCAGGCACACACACACACATGCACACATTTTAACAATTTATTTATGTCCACATAGAAGAAAACGGTACAAGGACACAAATATTGAAGGTGCAGTAGAGTACATTCACAAAACCATGGACCGGTGGCATAGGTCTTCACATTCGCATCCAGGGACAAGCCTAGTGCGCTGATAAGTTATTATGTAACAGGACGAGGTCTGGGAGAGGCTATAGGCGGTGCCTAAGCACTCTTTCCTTCATTTTATACACAGCTATTGGTAACTGTCTGTGTCAAGCCTCTGTCTGTGTATATGTGTCTATGTGTCTGTGTGTGTGTGGGACTGCAGTTACACATTAACAATTGCCCTGTAGACAGTACAGGAACAGGTCTGCAAGCTGAGCGCTCTTCATTAAATCTACTACCCCAAGCAGAATGACTTTGTTCCTTGCCACAGCCTAAGATTAGTTTAAAATATGTTATGATATTACAGTTGTGAAGATAGGTAACCTGACCATAGACCATCCACAAAACGGGACAGCTGCTGAGAGTGTGCTTGATAGTAGGTGTGGAGTGTGAAGGAGTATGAGGGTTTAAAAACTAGGGCTGAAAGATATTGACACTAATACTGCAAAACTGGAAAAATAAAGAAGCACCTACACTTCAAAAATGGAAAACATTAATGAAATATTACTTGAGCATTGAAAGGACAATGTTGGTGGACAGCAACAAAGAGAAACAATTTCACAAGATATGGAGCTCAATTTATGAAGCTCTATAGATAGTGGAGCCGCAAAATCACCCAGCATCCATAAAATTTAAGGAACCCTGTTTTCGTTTTTATTTTGTTTTGTTTTGTTGTGTGTTGTATGTGTGTGTGTGTGTGTGTGTGTGTTTGCGTGAGTGTATGTGTGTGTGTGTGTACGTGTGTGTTTGCGTGTGTGTGTGTGTATGTGTGATAAGTGTGTATATGTATGTGTGGGTGGGGATGCTATATTACCTGTGATGACAACCATAGGTGACTGTATGATATTTGTGGATGAGCAACTTAAACAGGGTCAAATCATGAAATGATGATGAAATGAAATTTTTTTTAATTTTTTTTTAATTTTTATTTTTTTATTTTGAAGAAATTATGATTATGTAACATGTTGAAGATTTAATGTATTGTATTCAGACCCTTACTCACCCAATAAAAAATAATAATAATAAAAAAAAAAGATATTACAGTTGTGAAGATAGGTAACCTGACCATAGACCATCCACAAAACGGGACAGCTGCTGAGAGTGTGCTTGATAGTAGGTGTGGAGTGTGAAGGAGTATGAGGGTTTAAAAACTAGGGCTGAAAGATATTGACAAAAAATGTAATATACAGAATATAGCAATTGTGATTTAAATTGTCCTACATTTTTTAGAACTCTAAATTTGTGACTTTGTTAAAAAAATAGATCTCAGTGTGCAGGATTTACTGAGTTTGAGTATGATGAAAGGTTTTCACTAATATTGTACTTGATTAATGGACCAAAGATTACTGAGAACTAAAATATCTTTTTACCATTTTGGACGCTTCTCTCTCTTAAGCAATTAATATTCATTAATATTGCAATTTTTTTTTTTTTTTTAATCGTTCAGCTCTATTAAACTGCACACGTACTCCTCTTTTCTCCCCTCTTTCTTCATGTGAAGTTCACGTGCGGCTGGTCATGTATGACGTGTGGGAGTGTCTTCGGGGAGCATGCAAGACATGCTTTTAAAGCGAGTGTGAAGTTGTGCATGCTTCTGTGTGTGTGTGTGTGTGTGTGTGTGTATGTGTGTGTGTGTATGTGCGTTTGCCCACTCCAGCCAACACAGCTGCCTGCCTCACCTCTCACCTCGGTCTTAAACAGATTTGAAACGTCTCTTCCACAACATGTTGACGGCTCCCTCAGCGCGCTGCTACCACAATAACAAACTCTGTGTCGCCACTACGCAGCCGGTAACGGAGGTTGCATAACGTTACATAACCATTTGGTCGTGTTAGCCAGGCCTCTTTGTTGCAACATTGACCTTTTAGATTAACTCCCTGTCTTTCGCTCTGCTCAAATTGGCTTTTGTTTGGCAGTTGGTGACGAGAGGTTAGGTTCTCTCACCAGGAAACCACTAGCTTTCTGTTACATTAGCAACACACTGAACTCCCCCTTAGCTGGTGCTACATGCTACATGATTAGCATTTACCTTAATATCATTCTAGTATTCTGTCCAAGAGGTGAATTGATGATGCTTACTTATTTTTCTTCAACTCGATTCAGTAAACCTCTCTGTCATCCACATTTCTATATGTGTATGTACTGTATGTGCATGTGGTATTCATCACAGATTTATAAGGGCAATTTGGAAATTGACTCTAGTTGCCATGTACACCCACTAACAGTACCATTGTTATAACAAATTAAAATGAAATGACTTTTAGTTATGTTATTGTACTGTACTGTCACACTCTACTGGACTGAAGTGTGAGACACTTCTCCTCCTCCCACCAAGCAACGGTCACACTGGTGAGGTTTTGCTTGACATCCCAGTGTGTGTGTGTGTTTGTGTGACTCACTGAGCATTTGCTTCACCCTGTGCCCTGCTTTGGATCCTGTCAACAAAATCATTTATTTTTTCAGTTTCTCCCTACCAGCTCAGATAATACCGCCATTGTGTTACAGGATTAAATATGTTTGAAGAGACCTTAGCTATAAAACTGCATGTCGCCTCTGTGTGTTTTACATTAACCACTAAACTGTACGTGTATTGCTTCACACATACGTCCCAGTGCAGTCACACCTTGTTTTGTCAGTTTGCAAAGGAGGCCAATGGGCCAGTTTATTTCATGGCTGTAAACTGGGTCACTATTTGTCCTGTAGACAAGCCTGGACAAGAATCTCGCAGGCAGGAAAAAGAGGAACCAATACACATGCATGCGCGCGCCCACACACACACACACACACACACACACACACACACACACACACACACACACAATATTCTTACTTATTCTTATCTTACTACATTCAAACCCACACCATATAGGTACATGAACCCACCCATCTATTCTCTGTGCTCCTCTGTGTCTTTCTCTTCCTCTGTCTGTCTCTGAGTAGGTCTCTCTCTCACACACACACTCCCTTGAGCTGAGCCCGTTCTACCTGTCAATACACATCAGCGTGGGATCCAGCGATCTGATAAAGCAACAAAGGCTGGTCTGAATGAACCAAAAAGAGGTCTGACGAAATGGCGCGGGGAGGGCGGTTTTTGTTTTGTTGTGGAAAGCTTCTGATTCTTATCTCGCCTCAGTCAGGTACACTGTCACCACAGTAGGTTAACATGAATAGAAAGCACTGAGTCGGCATAAACAAGACACCAGAGCGAGGGTGGGAGGGTGGATGGTAGTGGAAGGAATAAGACGGCTCCATTTTGACCATAATTACCGCTCTGCCTTTGGCTCAGTCCGCTAAGAGTGGCCAGGAAGGGTTAGGGTAGGCAGGCGGGCTGGAGCAGAGTCTACCACCCACCCCCACTCCATCACACCACCGCTTCACCCCCCTCCGACCACCCCGCCACCAATCCTCCTCTCCCAGAGGAGACATTACAGCCGGTTGGTGAAGGTCAGAGTCAGAGGAACAGCTACCCGCCCCCACTCCAGTCTGAGCTGTCTAACCCACATCCAGACGACTGACATGACCTCTCGAGCAGAGCGGCCGCATTCACCAGGTCCTTCTCAGGTGTTTGCTTTATTATCTGTCTGTATGAACCGTATTTGTCCACAACATGTCACTAGTGTATCAGTGTAATACATTAGTTTCAAAATACATACTGAATTCGGCGTATCCTTTCCCCCCCCCCTTACAGACCGCAAAGGGTTAACACTCTTGCACTGACACAGCTAGGGGTGAGAGGTCATGCTCGATGAATGGAGTCATGGGAGAGGGCAGGGTCAAAGCAGGACGCTAGCAGGCATCTGGCACATCCGCCAGGTCAGCCCCAGGATCTGGGTTATGTGCTGCATAGACAATTTATAACCACAGAAGATTGTAGCAGACAACTCATCATCTAACCCCGGACCGTTACTGTCTCCAACTAAGAGGGTATGGAGGAGTGAAGATCTGGTATCAAAGCAAAAAGTCTTTTTAATCTGCTGTTTTCAGACAGCAGCTTTATGGCTGGCTCTGAATCATTCATTCTTTAACACTAATGAGGGCCCGTGGATGAAGCTCCAACAAATGGGTGAAATGTGTGTGTGTGTGTGTGCATGCGTGTGATACCCTAATGAGACATTAATCATCTGCTGTTATGCAGCGAAGATGAGAGGCAAAATCAGTTTCATAAGTGAGGAGGAGAGTGGGAGGCATGAAGGAATGCTTTCTGCAAACAGTCTGCTCTGTTGCAAAAGTAATTTCGCAACATCGACAAAGCCAGAACTAACTCCGACATATAAAGCACTGATTATGAATTACACTTTAAATCTTCACATAACGTAATCGTTCATCGCCAGTGGGATATAGGCTCTATGCATTTGTCCGCTAGCATGACGCCTCAGAAACAGAGAAAGAGAAAAACTTAGACATGGAGAGAGGAAACTAATGCTGTGCAACTCCCCATTGCGGTGAAATGCTTTATCGCTTGCTCACCCACATTAATAGACACTTACATAAGGCCTCCCGATCAGCCTCAACAGAGTTTAGAGATGCCACAGTCAACTGTCTCTCTCTCTCCTCTCTCTTCATTTCTGTCTTTCTGTCCTCCCACCCCCCCCCCCCCTCCTCAGACCATCCAGCAGCTGCTCTTTGCCTTTTCTCCTCTATCCAACACTCTTGCTCTCTCCCACCTTTCTCGTCTTTCGTTATATCCCTCGCGCATTTTCGATCCAGAGACTTTGCTCGATCTTTCATGCGACTTTTATGACTCTCTCAGTATCCTTCCCTCTCTGTCTCTGAGATCTCGACATGCTTAGAAAAAGTGTACAAGTGGTTAAATGCAATAAAGTGAGAGTTTGCTTTATTAGTGTTGTTTGTAAAGCTGCGAGTACTAACATTTTTCTACTGTTAAAACACTGATAGCTCTGAGAATGTAATAGACAAACCAGCTGCCCTGTTAGACGGTTTTTGGCTGAGATTCTGCAACTTTCAGTGCTTTGTTAAACGCCCCTGAATCCCCTTTCCATGTCTTTTTTATCTGTTCCGTACATCCCATTTTCCTTTTCTCTTGGCCTTTTGCCCTCTGCCCCTCCGTCTGAAGGACAGCCAACTAAATCCTGCTAAAATCCAGAGGAGATGAAGCCCCCAGAACAATGCTAGGTCTCTCTCTGCCAGAGTGGAAAGATAACTCCATATTCCTATAGAGAATAATGTCAACTCTCTTCTCTCTCCCTCTCTGTGTTTGTCTGCCTTTCTCTTCTCTCTCTCTGTCTCTTCTTCTCTCTCTCAAACACACGCACACACACTTTGTACACGCTGACAAGTTTGAAAGGATTTTGTTTAGCAATTTTCAGCACTTTCCAGTGACTGCACACATTGATAAGGTATGAAAACCATAGCATACTCATCATTGGAATGTTCACAGTGTTGCTATTGGCGCTGGAACCACAGCAGCATAGTAAATGAGGCAGGCATCAGACGCGCGAGCCGAGGGTTGCTATTGATTACAAATATTTCTTCACGGCTTAGTGAGTTCAAAGCTTCATTTTTCCTTATTTGATAGGGTAACTATACAGATAAACTATACAAAATAAGTATAAAGCAAATCCTGGCTGTTTCATTCATTTTTACAGAGGCAAGTTTGGAATTGACATGATGCGGTACAAAAACTTTGTGAAAACACCATTCCTTTTTACACATGCACTGCTACAACGCTTCAGTGATTTTGTGAACAGTCTCCAAAACCAGATCTTACTGTAGGTGATTGAGGGTAAAATTAAGTCACAGCCCTTCAAAGTCTGTAGCCTATTTGATGCTTTAAGGAGCATAACTGTTTTTCCAAATGTTCCTGTAAGGCCTTAGTGTCACTGGTTTTGCCTTCTCCTGCTCTCGCTTACTGCACATATATATGCAAACATACAAACACACACAGTGCCAGTGCCAGTGCCTTGCGTAACTGCCTATCATAAGTCATCCCAGTCTACTGATGACAAGCAGTGAAATTCAGTCCAGACTGCCAACTGAGAGAAGTCTGAGAAACGCCTAACACTTTGTACTGTGCAGAGCTGAATGGCCTACATCTGTTTCAAGATCGATACTTTGCTTTTGCATTAGTCTTCTGTTGACTATGTTTATATGTTTTGGTTGGTAGCTTATATTTGTTTTCTGTCTTTATTAGGGAATGCCTCAAGTATTTTATTCCCATTGAACTAACCTGCTTTGTGTTTGAACTCTCCTCTCCTCTCCTCTCCTCTCCTCTCCTCTCCTCTCCTCTCCCCCCCACCCCCCACCCCCTCCTCTCCTCTCCTCCCCTCCCCTCCCCTCTCCTAACCCTCAGGCCACTGACCACAGCTGACTAATGCAACCGGTCACTTGTTGTGCTGGTTACAACTATAGTGGCTTGACTTTGCCCTTGCTGAATCAGCAACCCAGCCATGACACATCACCGCTACCACCACCTCACTATCGCGGTGTGTAGGACACTGAAAATACAGCGCTCTATACAATTACTGTCTTATTATTTTGTCTAGTTTTTACTGAGAGAGAATTTTCTGATTGGATATTAATGAAAACCCCATATGCCCAATGTCTCAGTGTAGTTAAAGGATCATTGACATCCCTATCTATTAGTTTGACAATGGAACAAAGCTGTAGTGCACTGTTGACATTTTAATTGATTTTGTGTTGACACAGTTAAGTAACGTGGGCATCGATTCTTCCTGATGCCCAGGCCTGTAGGGGTTTAGGTAAATTAAAGGATGAATAAAGGTCCAACGCAATGTAATGCATGGATGGAACAGCTGTAAAACAGACAGCAACTTCACTGAAACACACTTCAAATATTCAGTGTGAATAAGCCATTTTATAAACAGCATGCCCCACCCACCCAAACTACCAGAACCAGTGGACCCAGTTCCTCTCTATGCCGCTGGAAACCCCCCTGCTGTGTGTGTGTGTGTGTGTGTGTGTGCATGTGTGTTTGTGTGTGTGTGTGCATAAGTGTCTGTATACACGTGCACATCCATAACAATAGGGCTGTGTAGGCTGGGATAATGGCTTATTTAAATCCTGCTGCCCTCTAATTAATGGCGGCGGAGGACAAGTGGTATACTATCAATCATTATTCAATAATGTTATCAATCATCCAGTTCTACAAGTTAATACAATTTGCATGTGTCTTCTAATCCTGTTACTCTCTCTCTCTTTCTCTCTTTCTCTCTATCTCTCTCTCTTACGTAAACACGCATATTCTTTCTCTCTTTTTGTAGCCATTGTGAAGTCGTCAGGTTTCATTTAACACAGATATGCTAATACTCCTGTTCTCCTCTCACCTCCTGGCTATTGCGACATGAACCAAGGTATTTTTCATGCCCTGCTGAACCAGCCAGCAGTATTTACATGTGTATATATACAGTAGGCTATACAGTATATACTGTATACACTCAGACTAAGGTATAAAACTCCTCTTGACGGAGCGAAGTAACAGAGTGGGAGAGGAAGAGGTTGACAGCTACTTGCTTTATGTCCACATCGTTTGTGTTTCTTCAACCATTACCTTGGCATCCGTGGTCTCCTCCCTCTCTAGATATAAACCCATGTGTTTAGATAAAGATTGATTTAACACATACCTCCTCTCTTCCGCTTGGCTAACCTCACCTCCCCAGCTCATGACTGCTGTTTTTTTGTGTGCATGTGTCTGTGTGTGTATCCAGGGTATCCACAGGTCCTTAAAAAGTCCTTAAAATAAATTATCTAATTTTAAGGCCTTGAAAAATATTCAAAATGTCTTAAATACAGTTATTAGAGGGTTTCTTTGCACTGCAGGTCCATTCACAGATTAATACAGAACAGGGTTAGTAAAATATGTTCATTTCATTTCATTTCATTTTATTTATGTGACTGAGGACCATGATCACATGGTATGGAGCACAAACAGAACATACAATAATAACAAAACGATAGCACACGGCATGGCTAAAGTACAACAAATGTTACTTAAACAAAGGAAGGACATTCTTCAAAAAGGCACCTGATTTACAAATTACTTTTGGCTTATCTGATTGTAATAAAATTAATTTAAACATAGATGGGCGGTTTAAATAATACTTTGGCAAATACCTTTCTCTATAATTCATTATGCTTACATTCTTACATTCAAACAGAATATGATACTCGTCTCCCAAGCGGTTGTCATTACAAAGGTTGCAAATTGTTAGTTATGTTACCGTAACTCCAGATTCTATGAGTATAGGCGTAGCCCTCTAAGAGCTGTCGCTATTGGGTTTATCCCTCTCGCGCATGGGCAGTCTGAAGATTTTCTTTCCCGCCACTTTACGCTACAGTGGCTATACTCAGGTCCTCAACCATACAGCGTCGGGACCTGAGCTCTGCTCCCAAAAGCCAGTCATTTCTTCGGCCAATGTCAGTGGAGCAGGGGGCCTAAGTCTTAGAGGGCTATGCGAGTACGAGTTACGGTAACATAACTAACGTTCTATTTCGAAGCTGATGTAGTCAATGCCCACTGAGACACCAAGGACCTCAAGCAGATAACATACACCAGTTCACAACCCTATAATGTGAAGCGTAATAAGGCAGGAAAACACCGGCTGTGCCATGGTTGACCTCATGTCAAACTTGTGTGGAAAAAAGGCGAGTGATAGAACACTCGCTCCACACAACACTGCCGTTGCAGAATGTGAGACGTTGATTACGTATCGTAATGATCCCTCATGCAGCCCACTAATCTGTGATGATTAGATTGGGGGCGCACCGTTTGGCATGTGTGTAAAAACGGCAGATCTGACAACGCGTCATCTGTGGTCTAGCACGTTTAAGACTGAATGAGTCAGGGAGGACTCAGACACATCGCGCAGATAGAAATGGATGAAAGGGCACGGAGAAGCCCAAGATGCCGCTGCGCAGATGTCTGCCACCACCATCCCTCTGAGGAGGGCCGTAGATGATGACAAGGCTCTCGCGGAGTGCACCCGGACGCCCTGCGGTGGCTCGGCTCCCGCCGCACTGTAGGCTTGTGTGATGGCATCACACAGCCAGTGCGACAGACGCTGTTTTGACAGAGCCGAGCCTTGTGAATGCCCTCTGTAATGAACAAACAGCTGCTGTGTCTGTTGGATGTTTGCTGTGCGCAAAACATACTGAGACAAAGCGCGCACTGGGCAGAGTCGGTGAGACGCTTCCTCTGCCTCATTTCTGTGAGGAGGGGGGAAGAACCCCTCGAGGGAAATAATTCTCGACCGAAAGGAGTTTGTTAGGACTTCAGGTGTGAATGAGGGATTTGGCTGTAAAGTCGCTGCGCTCCCATCCTCTCTAATAGAAAGGCAGGACAGCGAGACCGACAGCGCGCATAAGTCACTCACTCTCTTAGCCGACGTTAGGGCTAGGAGGAGCGCTGTTTTCAGGGATAGCATCTTGAGAGAGATTTGGGCTATCGGCTCGAAAGGGGGACCCCCCAGAGCGCGCAACACCAGAGGTAAATCCCACTGCGGAGCTAGAGAGCGCACGACAGGTTTCTGTCATCTGACTCCCTTTAAAAAGCACTTCACCAAGGGATGCGCGAAAATCTCTCTCCATAGCCCTCGTGGCAGGATGATGTATATGTATGTGTATGAATGGTTGCAGCATACGCTTTGATTGTAGATGGAGCCAAATCGTTATCTACCAATGTCTGAAGGTAGGTTAACACGAGAGGCTCATGGTGGCGGAGTTCAAGTCCACACCCAAGTAAATTAACGACTGGGTGGGGAGCGGAGAGCTCTTTTGCCAGTTCATGGTGAAACCCAGTGTTTGCAGATGCTGTACAACTTCCACTGTGTGGAGTGCAGCTTTCTCCTGGGAGTGAGCCATAAGGATTAGGTCGTCTAGGTAGTACAAAACCCTGATCCCTTTCCTGCGTAATGGCTCCAGCGCCGTTTCCATACACTTGGAGAAGGCGCGTGGAGCCAGAGAGTAACCAAATGGTAACCGGTTGTACTGGTATTGGATTCCCTGGAAGGAGAGGCACAGAAACTTCCTGTGCTTGGGAATGACAGGGATGTGGAAATATGCATCTCTCAGGTCGATGGATGCGAACCAATCGCGGGGACGCACGCATTCCAACACATGTCTGATTGTCAACATGTGAAAAAGCCGCTTCATAATGTATTTGTTGAACAGGGACAGGTCCAAAATCGGCCTCATCCTGCCTGTTTTCTTTGGTGTGAGAAAATAGCAGGAATAAAACCCCTCGTTCTCCTCTCCTGGAGGGACGGGGGAGATAGCTTCCTTCCCCAGAAGCTCTGCTAGTTCTGCCTTCAGGGCTGTTATCTCTGATTGAGATGACATGGTCGTTTCCACCACACCGAGAAATGGGGGGGGAGGACTGGCGAACTGGAGCGTGTAGCCCTTTGAAATCAACCTTGACATCCATGTATTCATGGGTAACAGGTTTTTGCCATGCTGAGCGGTGCTCTGTAAGCAGGCGCGCGCACGTCTGTGGAGCATCCGATGCCATGGTATACAGCCAGCTCATCGCCCTCTCCGCCGCTGTGAACGTCACAGCCCATGGGAGGGCGGAATGAAAAGGGCTGTTGTTGGCCGCAGAGCTGGGAACGTATGACAGCGTCAGCGTTCCGCTTTGTGTGCTCGAAGACTGAGTCTGAAACAGGCCGTGCTGAGATACCACCACTAACTCGCCCCAATGGGAGGGAGGTGGTTGGTAATCCTTTACGGTCAGTGAAGCACATTTTAGTAGAGGATTTATTACTCGTTAAAATGTGAGGAAGTGACCGGGCAGCACTGCTGCACTGTGTTGTGTGTGCGGTGGCGAGCCTCTGTGCATTGACCAATGAATGGCCCGCCGGTATCTGAAGCCCCGCCCCCACACTCGTATAGCTGCCCGATGCCGCCGTGTGAGAAAACCTGTCCTCACACACGTCCGCTTGTCCCTGAGGAGGGGCAACGATGACGTCAGTAGAACGGTCCAATGAGCGAGGGAGCAGAGTATTTTGAAAATCGCCCTTGAGCTCGCTGCACTGCGTTTTGTGTGTGCAGCGGCGAGCTTCTGTTGAGTGTGAGGAGCGTGAGTCTGTGTGAGAGAAGCCGCAAACAGCTCAGAGGGAGCATTGGCGGACTGGCTGAAAGGAAAAAGCTCCTTAGGAAACAGTGGGTGGCCCTGAAAAGGGCCGTTGTGTTTCGGTTCAGCCATAGTGAGACTCACGATCCCCATGTCCCGTCATTGCCACTGACGCATTTGTTTGCGAGGAGGCTCGACGGCGGGGTTGGGCCAGGTGCACGCTGGCCGCCAGATCTTGCCTGGGCGGCGTGGAGCCTGCCGAGTCGAGGTCGCCGGCGGAGGATACCGCGATGGGGGAGGAGGTGGTGCCGCAGCGGGTGCTCGTGGGGGCGCAGCTGCAGCAGCGGGTGCAGGGCACCTCCTCTTGGGGCGAGCATCCCTGTGCATCGGATGAGGCGGAGGTGCAGCTCTGCCCCAAAAGGTGTGTTTCCTCACCCTCTCCACTTCCTTGGCCACTTCCTGTAGGTGGCTGTGGCGCTTTGGAGGAGTGGTCCAAACAGCCCATCAGGGGCTATGGGACCATCCAGCAGCATCCAGCCAGATGTTCCGCTGCACCATAGTCTGCCACGCCATGATCCTGGATGACGCCACCGTTGTCGCTGTGGCAAGAGTCAGGACAGCCGTCATCGCTTTGCCAATGTTCGTGGCCAACTCTGGGGAAAAAACCCTGGACTTGGTGGCCATGGCGGAGACAGCCGAGGACAACAGGACGATGTTGTTCTGCGCCGCCATGATCTGTGCTGCACACTGGTGCGAGTAATCAGATAGGCGGGCGTAGGCTTGGTCCCGCGGCGTCGGCGGCGAAGGTTTCCGCTTACTAAAAAAGGTAGCCTTGGGGAGGAGGATCGACGCCAAGCTCTGTTCAAGCAGAGTAACGGAGGGAAAACCTTTTTCTGTGTCCCCGTGGACCCTGGTGAACGGTACCCATCTGGCCACTGGAACTCGCAGTTTTTTCCGGGGACGGAAAATGCCGCCTCCCTGAAGGGCTGAAGCTCCGAAAACCTGGGCCAAAGCGGGGGGTGTTTGACCGGCGGCTCCTGGACGTACACATCCCCGCCTAAGAGGCCGTGAGCAGGTGCAGGTTGCTCTGCCGGCATCGCTATGCCCCTCAAATACACCGCCTGCTTAATGATGTCCGGCAAGTCCAAGAGAAGTCCTTTGGCGGCCGGCATGTGGCTGGCAGATTGGAGTGGAGAAGGAGAGGACCGCAGCAGCGGAGGTCCTTGCCGCGGTGGGGAAGGGGAAAGCTGCAATTGCGGGGCCCCGCCCTCAAGATCAGGCTCCAGGTCCCCCGACGGGTAGACGGGAGAATCGGGAGGAGAGCCCGAGATGGAGGGAGCCGAGCCGGCTGACTCGTGCCCACCATCGAGGATTTCCTCCGGAATATTTGGGAAGTCGTTGCCGCAGAGGATCTTGTCCAGCTCGTCGTCCGGAGAGACGGCGCCGTGGTCAGCCCAGCTACCGTCGCCGCTTCCCTCCACCTGGACCGCCGTGAAGGCGTCTGCCCGCCGCTGCAGTTCCGCCACAGGCAGTCGAGCACAGAATTGGCAGGAGGCCTGCGGAGTCAACGCTATCCTGGCGTGAATGGCGCCCAGGCAAGCCTCGCAGCAGGGGTGGAGGTCCGACGGCAGGATGTAGCCGGTCCGGCAGGCGGTACACAAGCGGACAGCTCCTCCGGCGCGGTGAGACGACTTCTTCATCTTCTTCTTCTTCTTCTTGACTGCTTGATCGCTGAAGAAATTTTGGGAGCAGAGCTCAGGTCCCGACGCTGTATATTCTATAGTTGAGGACCTGAGTGTAGCCACTGTAGCGTAAAGTGGCGGGAAAGAAAATCTTCAGACTGCGCATGCGTGAGAGGGATAAACCCAATAGCAACAGCTCTTAGAGGGCGAAGCCTATACGAAATAGAATCTCTGGTTTCTATCCAGCCCTTTATATCTTCCAATGACCTTGGGAATTCTGGTGTTGTTCACCCTAAAGTTACAAATAGCCTGTCTATACTTTTGGTTTTCATACAACAGATACTTTTCCAATTTAAGCTCTTGTTTAAATTCTACATAAATATCACATGATGTCATACTTCTGAGCTCACTTTGCCACTTTTGCATGAACTGATCTTTCAGCCTCTGCTCAACAGTTAGTTTCAACCAGTTGATGTTGTTACACTTTTGTGTGAGCCAGAGGTAAGACAAACCAGTATCTGCTTAACCTGCAAGAGAGCCCATGGCGATGCATATACACTCGAATTATGCAGGCTGAGCAAACAGTTAATTAATAATAATAGATTACATTTATATAGCGCTTTTCAAGGCACTCAAAGCACTTCACATATGGAGGGGGAGGGGGGGGGGGTAACTCAACTCATCCACCACCGGTGTGTAGCACCCACCTGGGTGATGCACGGCAGCCAGTTTTGCGCCAGAACGCTCACCACACATCAGCTATCGCAGTGGAGAGTAGAGGACTGAAAGAGCCAATGAGGGATGATTAGGTGGCCATGATGGAAGGAAGGCCTGTTTTTTGGGGGAAATTTTGCCAGGGCTCTTGTGATAAGTGCCGATGGGATCTTTATTGACCACAGAGGTGGGTGCTCACTCACAGGACAGAGTCCCTGTCTCTGCCCTGGGGCATTGGGGATATTATTCTTGAGACCAGAGGGAAGAGCACCTCCTACTGGTCCTCCAACACCACTTGGTCTCCCATCCAAGGACTAACCACAGCCAGACCTGCTTAGCTTCCCAAGACAAGCTAGCGACGTGATGCAGGAGCTATGGTGCTGGTGCTGTACATTATTCGAATGAGTTTAGTTTCTTTACCTTCTATCAGCCTCCCCCAGTAGCCAATAATTCTCTTTTTAACTGCGACGCAGAGTGGGTATCTTCCCAGCTCCCCATAGACCATATTATTGCAGGTTGTCATTTTAACTTTTAGGGTGTACTTAAGAAATTTGAGGTGTAGTTTTTCCAATATATCTATTTTTTCAAACCCCCACACTAGGGCTGAACAATTAATCAAAATTTTATCGAAATCGCAATATGGCCTACTGCAATTTTCAAATCACAGGAGGCGCAATATTTGTTAAAGGTGAAATGTGTGTCAAAATACCATTTTAAATTAAATATTGTCGTGCTGCAGAGATGTCCTGGCCTACACATCATATTCTACAGACTTAAGAAAACATCTTTGTTTGGTACAGATCCCCGAAAAAATCACACCATAATCATTTTAATACGTTTTTCAATGAAAATGAAAATAATGATGTAAAAATTATCATTCCCTCTAATATCGCAAATCATATCGCAATTGCAATATCAGTCAAAATAATCGCAATTAGATATTTTTTCAAAATCGTTCAGCCCTACCCCACACTTCACATGCATACAACATAACTGGTGCAACTAACTTGTCAAAAAGATCTAGTGTGATATCTACAAAATCTAATTTTCTACATTTACAAAAGGGGACAGACATAGCACGGGAGGCTTGCTTGTGCAGCTCCTCAATGGCAATCTTAAATTAACCATTATAGTTCATAATGACACCGAGATATTTAAAGCAGTGGACAATCTCTAAATTTTCTCCATTGCATACAAACTTTAGTTTGCTAGTATCAGCTTTTCTGCAACCAAAAACTGAATTTAGTTTTATCACTATTAACCTTTAATTTCCATATCTCACAGAAATCACACATATGGTCTATTGCTTTCTGTAACCCTTCTTTTGTTGTAGACATGATAATTGTATCATCCGCGTACATCAGTACCATAAGCTGGATATAACTATCTATCACGGTGTGATCAAAATTAATAAGCTGACAGCCATTCTGTAGTAGATAGTCCTCTAGGTCATTGATAAATAATGCAAACAACAATGGCGATACATTTAAATGCTAGGTTTACAAAAAACTCAGATTTAATACCATTAACAAATACACATGATTTGATGTTTTTGTACATATTCATTACTACATCCAAGAATTTACCATTAATACCTGCTTTTAACAATTTGTACCAGAGTGCATCCCTCCAAACTGTATCAAACACCTTACTGTAATCAATGAAAGAACAAAACACACTTTTCTTTTTAAAACAATACAAATTAACAATGTGTTTCAGTAAAAAGATATGATCAATGGTAGAATAACTCCTTCTAAATCCTGCCTGAGTTTCCCTCAGGATAGAATTATCATCACAGAACTTACATAACCTTGCGTTCAATACATTTGTGAACAGTTTACCCAGACAACTCAAAAGTGTGATACCTCTGTAATTATTACAATCCCCGGTGAAACATGTTTTTGTCATCGTGTCTGATTTACTAAACACAACTTGACTTAACTCCCCCAAGAGTTAAGTCAAGTCATTTTTTTTATTATGCTGCCCATTTATAGTTTAAGAATTTTCGTTAGCTATGTTTAATCAGAAACAGGCCAGCTTTGTTCCTTTATTTTGGTTTTTAAATCGGTCTTGAATTCAATTGCAGGTAGCATTGAAAAAGTCTTAACAAAGTAATAAATTTGGCGTGTGTGTGTGTGTGTGAATGTGTACATCGGTGTTTGTGTCTAGGGAAGTTTTAAGTCTTTCATGGGCGAGAAGTCTTTTTTAAACAGGAGCGGACTCACACCCTCGGACTCCTGCGGCCGCTGCCAAGATAACATGGAGATTTCCGGGCTGGGGAGAGGTAGAAAGTATCCGTGCTTAATCTTAGCGCCGGTGACTTCCAGCACCAACATGCCACAGCACAAAGCATCGAGTGTGTGAGGCTGTTCAGTCAGGTGCGGAGCAGAGCCCTGATCTGTCCCTTATCCGTGCCAGAACAACCCCAGCAACACTCTCAGCCGTTCCAGGGCATGGGAAAACCGTCAGCGAGAGAATTTCACAATCTGATAATTCTCTCTCCTCTCTGATCAGCTGTATTTCCGCCCACCCCTGGGTTTTCATCCAGAAACGCAAATGTTCCAATTTTTTTCCCTGTTGTTCTTTGATATACAATAGACAGTGTAGTTCCTCCGAGCCTACCATAGTTCCTGAGGTCTGGCTTGTTTGTGGTTTATGCACAGAGTCCAAAGCAGATCTCCGGTCCTGTCTAACCGCCTTCGCTCTGCCTCGCTGCTCCCTGCGCCGCTCCGATCTGCTCCGATCCGGTTTGGACCAGAACTCAACTCCATGGTCACAATATATATACCAGCTTGTGTTTACCCTGTGTTTTGTTCGCCATAATTACACATGAGAAAGAGATGGAGGAGCAAGAGAGATGGAGACAGAGAGAGAGAGAGAGAGAAAAAAAGAAGGGACATAGGGAACTGAAAGGATAATATCAGTGTTTTTTTGTGCCAATCATCTCTCTCCTTTACCTTATTCCTGGTAGTGTCTGTACACAGTCAGTGTAGTTGGAGATACCAGGGCTTATTTTCATACCTTCAGAAGAAGCTATTTTCTGCAATTTATTTTTGTACAGTATGAAAAACAACTTCCACAGACTTGAAAATTGCCTGAGCTAGACAACCTATCACAGTAAACATGAAGCCTTAATTCGGTTTTGTCAAAATTGCCTGAGTCGAGTGTTTTCATATTAGTGCGCACATTATGTTACGCTCTACTTACTGTCAATCACCTGACAACCACGGGAAGAAATTTAAGTCTCTAATTCCTCAAAAACATGTTGCTTTACAAACGTTATTGTCACATCCTTGTCTTCTTTGGGTTGTCTAATTACATATGGCATGCATTGCAAAAAGATTGGAGAAATGTAAACTAGATAGTAGTAGATGGACTATAACTCTAGATGATACCGGTATTCTCCTTTAAAAATTGTCTGAGTAAGACAGAGAAAGAGCAAGAGGTGAAAAGGGGAAAGTAAGTGTCTTTTGTTTTGTAACTATAAGAGTATAAGGCGACGAGGGAGTGCATTTTACAGGCATGCTTAGCAGCTGCCACTGTCTCTGGTTTCACTTCAGCTCTGCTTTACTGGGAGTCTCATGTCAGCTCCTTTCCATTTGACCAGATTTACTGGAGATGCACCGCAGAGGACTTGAGGTGCCAAGTACGTGTGTGTCTGCATGTCGTGTGTGTGTGTGAATGAATGCGGCGATATGCTGGCATTCCTGGAGCTGGGATGTCACTGTGCGTTTATTGCTAGTCTCTGAAGCCCTACTAGCTTAACACAAGGCTTCCATCTACTGTCCAAACACCATTAACCACCACCAGCCTTAAAACCTGCATAACTAGCTGCTGTAATTAGCTACTTTCACACCAGACTCTGTGTGGGTGTGTGTGTGTGTGTGTGTGTATGCTGACCCTTGTACTAGCTGATAATGTAATAAGCGATAGATATTGTAATAACTTGTCAAAATGTAATAGTGTCCCTCTAAATTGGTTGAAAATAATAAAACCTGTTTATGTGATCAGTAATAATAATAATATTGACTAATAATGTAACAATTCATAAGAATAAGAAGAATGTAATAACTCAAGTTGTTGAGTTACACCCCTTTATTTAGTAATGGTCACCAGCTAATATAATAATTTATTTTATTTATTTATTTATTTATAGAGCATAATGTGATGTTGATTCATTATCCAGCAATTTATTATATTAACAGGTTTTACTACATTTTCAACAAATTTAGATTGACACAACATTATTACATTATCAGTTGCTACAGCCCTTAAAATAAATAACCAATGCCAATGCTGCACACATGCAGTGTGTGTTTACACCACGTTCGCAGGACAGCTGATGGTATTTTTTCATATTTTCTTTAAGATGTCGTCATAATCAGTAAATTGAATATGTGTGTGTGTGTGTTTGTGAGTGTGAGAGTGAAGAGTCTTCGCTATAGAGAGGCCTGTCTGTGAGACAGAAAAACACTTCAGTCACACAAGGCAAGACTGTCCCTAGGCCAGGGCTGCTAGTTGGCTGCGTCTGGCAAGCTCTCCCATCTGTCTGTCTGTTGAGGATAGGATGGCAAATGAAAGAGTCTACCCTAATCTACAAATGACCATCGTCCGGTCTTGTTTGAAAGTGGATGACTCTCACAGGGGGGTGGCACTAATCCCACGTGTCAACAAGCAGTCAGTCACATCTCGATTTGTAAAACTAACCCGTGATATTTCAGTATGTTTGGAAAATAGTTAAAACTAGCAGCCTGGTCCAGAGTTGCGCTTTAATATCCTCTCAGTTGTCTCATGGAGGAGCCACTCTGTATCTCTCCACAGCTGTCTGTAGGCAGGCGCTCGTTTTTATCATCATCATCTCTCTAGTGTTTCCATGGCGTGCTCTTATTGCCTCCATTCATCTTATTAACTATCCTATTGCCGGCATTGCAGGGTGATAGAAGGGCCATTTTCCCTTCCTTATTCCCGATAGTGTCGTAGCCTCCCCCTGTAGGGCTTCCAAACACCAGTAATCTGGAGAGAGAGGTGGATGGTTTTTTTAGGCACAGGGCCAGAGGATCCCATGGGGGAGTTAAATTTTTAAAGATGGGTTTTATTGCATTTTTTTTTTTTGTATTTTTTGCTGTATTCAGTACAGGGTGACAGGAACAATTGGGGGCATATGAGGGAGTGATCTGCACTATAGGCTGTGAACTGGATTCAAATCTGTGATGTTGTGGGTACATTACAGTGCTTCAGCCCTTTGAGACATTAGGGCGCTACATGGGCAGATCCGTTTTTATATTGAGGATGTTTACAACTTGTGATTATGCAACTCGGGCAGCAGTTATTTGAGCTAATGTAGACTTACTGTGGGCCGGTCTTTTCACACACTCAGCTCTGCTCAGTTACGGTTGAAAATCAGTGTGAAAGGTCAAAATATCTGTGTGCCCACACCTGCTAGCTAGCTCATTTTTCATTTATATGCCTGCAACACATCACATTTCTTTGAGCACTTTTTATATTATGTTATGTTGTCTCGACCTTTGTTTTGCACTATATCTGTTTATGATTGCCCCCGTGTGTGTGTGTGTGTGATAAAACTAGCATGCTGACTGCTGAGTGTTCGCAAAGGTCCCCCAAAGGCCTGTTTGTTTGATTTGTTCAGCTGTTTTTGCCTCAAATGTCTTCATCACTATTTATTGCTGAGAGTTTACAACAGCAGGATCGTATGCACTAGAACCACAGAAGAGGCCTTTCACACACACAAACACACACACTTACAAAAAAAGCGTATGTACTAACAGATTTAAGTATTCAAAATAACAAGAAAGCACGGTGCACACACAATGCTCTCTTCGGCTGACTGTACGTCGGTTTTGACACTGCATGTCTGGGTGGGAGGAGTCTGAGACGATTCAGTGCATCCACACGCCTCCTCACACTCCAAGTCTGGCAGCCATGCTTGCACTCACAGTCATATGCGCTATCTTTTCTTTCTTCTTCTGAGCTTCAGCTCCCGCACTTTCTCCTTCATGAAAAAGATACTGATCCGTTTATTTTACTGGCTGGAGATTCTCTCTGTCTAACGCTGCCTGCAGATATTTGGCTTCGTGAAAGCCGAGCAGAGCGGCTTTGGAACAGGATTGGTTTGCGTTTGCTTTGACAAAACACAGGAAACCCAGGCAAAGGCCTGCTCTGGCTTGCAATGGCAGAAGGGTGAATCTAGAGAGCAGGCAAGAGAGGGAGTGGGAAGTGAAGAATGAGGAAGAAAATAGAGCATGAGTGCTAAAGAAAGAGAACTGACCGCTCCATTCAGGGCTCGCCGCCATTTTAATTTTTGTTCCAGGTTTTAATATCTAGATAATCTGTCTCTTTCTTTTTCTCCCTCTGGTTCCTACCCTTCTTTTCTGGCTTCTGTTAATTCTGCATTTTAGTTTGTGTTGTGATCTTGTCTTACCCTCTCTGCCTCTCCTCCTCTTTCTTGCTCAGGTCAGAGGGAGACAGGCTTAGTTGATGACATGCAGAATGAACTTTGTTGACTTGAATTGATCTCCACCATTTTGTTCTGGTTTCCCCTAACACCCACAGAACAAACAGGCAGCTCAATTATTCATAAGGCCCAGGAGATGACACGTCTCCGTGGCTCTGTGAGGCAAAACCCCCCTCCAGCAGCCTCAAGTGGTTTGGATTATTTAGATACATTTAAATGTGATTTGAATGGATGTCAGGAGAGGAAAGAAGTGCTTTTCAAGCAGAATGAAAAAATTGTCACTACTTGGCTGACTTCTCTGCCTTGCTACATTGACACATGACTCGAATGAGAACCGACAGGCGTTTTGATAAGGAAGGAGTGTTTTCGGGCAGAGGGGCTTATCTTGTTTGCTTCCCTCACTAGTTTTCCAAAAAGAAGAAAAAAAAGAAAAAACTAAGGTCACTAAGGAGAAACTTCCCTCCATTCCCCTAGCAACAGCATTGTTATTGGAGGGCACTGACAGAAGTTGTGAGGGAAGTTGCTATAGCTACAAGTTAATTTTGTTGTGTAGCCTGAAGTGACAGTGGGGTAATAAAGTAGGGTAGCTGTTTGCCAGTTTTCCCAGAGACCCGCGGTGCTGTATGTTGTCACTGTCTTTCTATATCATGCTAGGCTGTGAGTGCTCTTTCTAAATTATTTTCGATGGTGTTGGGTAACTAACGCTGTTCTTGTACATAATATCCTCTTTTTTAATAGTATAAGAAGTGTAGGCACCGTTGTTTGGATTTAGTGTATTAAAGTGGTGTGGAAGTGGAAGTAGTAGAAAGGGTTAAGTCAGGCTACAGCTGACGAATGCAACTTATCAAGGACTTGTTGGAAAGTTTATTTGCAGGGTAAAACAAGGTGAAGGCATGTGTGTGTCTGTGTGCGTGCATGTCTGTGTGTGTATGTGCGTGTGTGTGTGTGTGTGTGTGCCTCGGTCGGTGTATGTACAGTCTATGATATGATTAGGCAGTGCAGAGGTGGGGAGGTAGACACCACAGGGGCAATCATGCCTTTTGCTCTGTGTCTCTATCTTCTATTATGTTTCCAGAACAAAGCTATCTGTTGTTTGTGCCGGGCCCTAAGGCTACAGATTGCATTCGAGGATCAAGAGAGAGAAAGAGAGGGCTTTTTGTCCCGGGACTGAATAGCCATTACACTCACAGCCCCATTAAAGAGACACGGCTCCTGCCTAACAACCTCTCCCTCTCCAGGGGGTTCACAGCCCATGGACTTATGTAAGGGGCAACATGTGTATAGGCTGCACCATAATGGGTGCATTATGAAGGTACACACGCACCCAGTGACAACACAACCCGATACACGCATACACACTTCTATTCATATCTTTATATTCATATCTACAATCCATGCTGCGTTGTACGAAGAGGCGGTAGAGACACAAAACAGAAGAAATAGAAAGAGGGGAGAAAGGGAGAGGGAGCGACGAGGAGGAGTGCAGTGGATCACGGCTGTAAACACGTGGGCGTGGGCTTGTGTTTGGGGGGGGGGGGGGGGGCTGTTTACTGGCCACTCTTGACCGTCTGCCTGCGGAGCGAGCAAGGGAACGAGAGAGAGGGAGGACATTACGTAATGCAATGGAGTAAGGGTAGGATGATGGCGGATGGAGGGATTGTGGGATGGAGAGGAGGGGGTGTTCTATTATTAGTGGGTATGGAGGGGGCAGCTGTTAGCCGGGGCACGGCAGCAGGCACGGAGTCATCAACCAACATCAGGTCACCCCCAGTAGCCTCACTTGTCACCGACTACCTCATTATACAGGCTATATTAGTTAGGCTGCATCATATGATTTCCTGTACTATATTTGTTGCTTAATACGACAGCATTGATGACTCACATTTTCAGATGACTTCATCCATGATTTCTTATGCATTAGGATAACGCACTGGCTCATCTACATAAACAGTGCGCAGGCCAAATTCCCTTCAGAGCCAAATGGGATCCTTGGAGGTATAAAGAGAAAGATACATATCAGAACAGAACAGAACGTGACAGAGAAATCTCTCTCTCTCTCTCTCTCTCTGTTTCTCTCTCTCTCTCTCTCTCTCGCTCTTTCTCTGCCAGTCTCACATTCTCTCTCTGTGAGTGTGCGTGAGGATGAGCGATGGGAACATATGTTTTAGAAATGAATTAATGAAAAACTTTGCCCAAGGGAAAGTCTGTCTCACGACTGGAAACATTACTCCTACTTTTTGTGTGTATATCTACAGTATATATGTGTGTGCATTTGTATGTATACGAGAATGAGAGAGAGAGAAATAATAAGAAAGGGAGTGTGTGCTGATTTTGTATCCCATAAAGACTCAGAGTGATGCGTGAAAGAGGAAGTTCACCCCTGTGTGTGTGTGTTTGCATGTTTGTATGTGTCCATGTGTGTCAGTCTGTGTGAAGGCTGTTCAACCCCTCATCTGCCAAGCAACAGTCCCCATGTCAGTCTGAGATACAGGCAAATGCTTTGGCCACGAAGAAGCCGACACACACACACACACACAAACAGAGAGACCCACATACACTCGGACGCGTGTTTCTGAGATCATGTTCATCACAGATATGTGGATGGATGAGTGCTATTTAAAGCCAGCACCACTGGGGTCGAGAGGGAGAATTTGTTTTCTGAAAATGATCAGAGATTATTGTTGGCAGCGTACAACCCCAGCCAAAGTTAGACCTACCATACTGAACTCTGCACAGCTACGAATCGCCTTGATTAGAAATGGACAGGCCTAGTGGTCAGCCGGCTCAAAACAATGAAATCTGCTGATTTCACCCCCCCATCCCCCTCCTCTCTCTCCCCATCTTCTCTCTCTCTGACGGGTTGCTTTGGGGTTATCAACAGGCAGCAGCATGACACATACAGTATCTGCTTCCTGGAAAATGGGGAAGATTTCTAGCCTCCTTCCAGAGCATAGTTTTGTGTTTGTGTGTGTGTGTGTGTGGGTGGGGGTGGGGTTGTTGGAGGAGTGTTGTGGGAACTTGGAAGTCATGTGTTCTGGTAAACTGAGTAGCGGCTTTGCCAAACAGGTGGGATACACATGCGGGGAGAAAATAGGGTAGAGGGTTTGGTAAGGTTAGGTTAGGTTACGAAGAAAAAAAATTAGATGAAAACACAGGAAGTTGAAGAGATCACTGATGAGCAGTCACGTTGTTAACAATGTGTGTGACTGGCCTGCTGATTTCCTCAGTCGCTGTGTGTGTGAGTGTGTGTGTGCGTGTATGCATGTGGGGGTGTGTTGTTGCCTAGGATCTAGGCTGGGAGTGTACTGGGCGCACATGCAGCCTAAACCTGGCAGATCCTGGTGATTTCTACTGGGCTGGTAACTGGAGGAGAGGTGCTGTGTTAAATATAGTGGGAAGGCCCGACCATCTCCCCAACAACAGCACAGAGCCCACTATGGCACTGGGGGGGGGGGGGGGAGAGAGAGAAAGAGAGAGAGAGAGAGAGAGAGGATGGGGGTTGTGGGGGTCGGGCATCCAAACAACAACATCCTATCCCCACCATATCTTTTAAAGTATTCAAGTGTCTTTTTAGAAGTTAATGTGGAACAAAATGTGTATCTAACTGCAAAAAAGTTCTTAAAAAGTGCTATACCGCCCCACATGAATGTTGAGTCTGATCCTTGGACTCACTGTAACTTGCTGTTAGTTGGATGAAAATGTGGTGATCTAGGAATCGGAAGTTTATTCTACTGTTGTACACATTTTCTTTCTAAGTTGCTCTGGATGAGACCGTCACCTAAACGGCTAAAATGTGAAATGTAAACCAACCAATAAATCACCACACACACACCCCTCCTCCCGCCCACACACACACACACACCACCACCTTCTCTCTTTCTCTGCTGTGATCCTGTTGCTGCTCCTTGTGCCTAGGCCTGGCTCAAAGCGGTAGTTATACTGCACATTCTCTCTCTCTCTCTTTCTCTCTCTCTCTCTCTCTCTCTCTCTCTCTCTGTATGTGCCTGGGCCTGGCTTGTTGACTTTAGTCGGCCCATGTGTTGTCCTGCTGCCAAAGGGGCGGGTTCCTGGCTTAGCCAAGACCAATACAAGTTGAGGGAGGAAGGAAGGTAAGAGGGCGTGTTTTGTGTGTGTGTGTGGGTGTGGGTGTGAGAGAGAATTTGGATGCTTTTGTTTGTGCATGTACTGTTGGCTTCGCTCGTCGCCAACTGCTCCAACCAGGGATATCCACACAAATGCACACCACACACACACACACAGACACATATCCACACATGGGTAGATGGGGGCTAAGACATCTCCATTGATAAACGTGCGTAGTACCTAGCTCATAAACCACAAGTTTGTCAGCGTCAGGGCTCGTAAATCTGACAGCTCTGAGTATGAATGGCATCACTTACACTACATTAAATACCTCAGTTACTGCACCGTGTGTGTATGTGCGTACATGTGTGCGTCTGTGTGCTTGTCTGCATATGTGGGGGAGTACTACGGTTTGTATCGTGCCATCATTAGATTTACTGCGTGCAATAAATGTGCCATGGTTGGCCTGAAAGACCCTTGTAAACATCTAGATTGGGGGACTCTACCAAACCCCCCTGAAACCCACATACACAGCCACACCCACACACACACACACACACACACACACACACATACACACACTTTGTTGACAGTGGTGTGGATCTCTGCTCTCCAATCACCTCTTTCCGGGCACTAAATAAAGAAGGTCCCAGCTTAACTTGCTCCAAAATAAGGTCCCTCTAGCTTCACATAATAAGACGCAGACAGATTTACTGGTGCATCAATGTAACCGCCTTTTTAGCCTGTCCTCCACTCCTACCAAATTTAATGGCTCCATGGTTATTTCACAGACAGACGAGAAGTGAGAGAGCGGCGGACCGTGTTATTTGGAGTATTTGTAGGCGTTGATGTGTTCATCAAAACGAGCGGTGAATAGGAATAGTCGACCTGTTATCTGTGTTAGTTGGTTTTATGACGGCAGAATGTGTTAGCCATCTGCTCCTAACTTGTTGTAAACATTGATATCAGAGTCAGTCTGAGCAACAGTAGATTAGCTTTACCACTGTCAGCATGGATGAGAGTCAAGTGGCACTTGGCTCTCTGAGGAAGAGGGTCTAAAACATGCTTAAAGTGTTTTTTAACGTGTAGCATGCACACACACACACACACACACACACACATACCCACACACACACACACACACACGCACACGTAATGAAACTATGTCGGAGTACCAGGGTCCTGCCGGGAAGCAGAGGAAGAGAAAAGCTCAATGTCAGGAAATCAGGGGGGGTGACTGTTTAATGGGGTCTGGTGTGTGTTAGTATCCCTCTGTGTGTGTCTGTGTGTGTGTCTGTGTGTGAGTGAGAGAGAGAGAGAGAGAGAGAGAGTGAAAGAGAGACGAAAGCTTGAAATAGCTCTGGGGGTTCCAGAGTGAGGAGGAATAACTAATTGGCTGGCTGTCCTTAAAGTTTTTTTCTGACCATTCTCAGTGATTCACATGCACACCACAAATACACATGTGTGGCCAATAGAACACACTGTGTATGTGTGCACTCGCGTGTGTGTGTGTGTGTGCGTGTGTTGATAAGGGTATCGGTATACCACTTTTCCCACACCAGAGCCAAATGGGACTTGGCAGTACCAGGGCTCCAAACTCCAAACTCTTGTTACACCGGACTGAAAGCACTATTCCTTTTAAATCTCTAGTTAAGCTGACAAGTTATCAATGTCAGTGACAAAATGAGAAAACAACACAAAAATATTATTTAGGAAGAGACTGAGGGACATAAATCACGAGTGTGTCCCTGGTTGGCCCTATTTAGTGCTGTAGTGGAAACCAGGCTAATGAGTGAAACAGGACACGGCTAATCTTGTTATCTCTTGTCCAGTCTGTGTGTGTTTATATGTGTGTGTGTGTGTGTGTGTGTGTGTGTGTGTGTGTGTGCGTGTGTGTGAGATCGCCTCTCCTCTGACTATGTCTTCTGTTTCAGCTGGACTGTGGACGTTATGCTTTGCATGGTATGTTTCCCTCCATGTCTGTGCTTCCTAAACAAACACACACACATACAAAGATTGTTTTTCCAACTGTCCTCTTTGTATTCAAAGCTCACAGGACAAACTGCCGTACTTGGCATAACACTAACCTCTCATTCTCTCACACACACACACACACACACACACACACACACACACATGCGCGCTCATACTGATGTTTTCAGATGTTGATGAGTGAAACCAGCGTCTTGTGTGTGAACAGCGGCAGCCGCGGTGTCTTCTGACTGTTTGTGTTTGTGTCTGAGTGCGTTCTAAATGGAGATTGCTTCATATCTGGTACATTCCTCTGTGATCTGTCTGCTCCCCATCCAACACACTCTCATCGCTGTGGTAGCTGACCCACTTGTAGGAGAAAGACTCAGGGTTTACGACTGTGTCCTTGTGCATGTGTATTTATGTATATGAGGGTAAGCATAGACTGTTTTAGAGACTAGTGACTTGTGACTGTATGTGTGAGCAGGTACACGTACGCTCGCTGATTCACAGCTTACTTTTGTGTGTGTTTGTGGACTCTAGAGTGAAGTTTTAGCGATGTGTGTGTGTGTGTGGTTGTGTGTGTGTGTGTGTGTGTGTGTGTGTGTGAGTGTGTATTGAGACTCAGAGTGGATCTTTGCCAGGGCTTAGGGCTTGGCTGAGAGCACGCCTCAAACCAGTTTACTCTGGTTGTGTAGTGGAGAAGTCTGGGGGCGGGACAAGGACCTCTTAAAGCTGCAGACCATGTGTATCTCCGCCTGTGTTGTCTGTGTGTGTGTGTGTGTGTGTGTGTGTGTGTGTGTGTGTGTCTGTGTTATTGTGCACATATGTTTACATTTTCTAACATTTGCATTTGGTGCAATGTGTTTTGGCTAGATATTCTACATATTCACCTCATTGTATTGGCATTGACATCATGTTTTGTTTTGGGTTTTTACATGTAAATGTGTGTGCGCACCCAAGTGTGTGTATGTGTGTGCGAGTGCGTGTGTTTGTGGGTGAGTTTCTGGCCCTGCCTTAAGTAATTAATTCCCCACACTTAGCTTTCGAGGACAGTATGAACAGAAGTGAAGAAAGCAGAGGAGAATAGATTGTGAGAATAAGTCTGTGTGGAGAGGAGAAGTCTGCACTTCACTGCAGAATGACCCAGATTATTGTGGGCTTGCTCACTTTTTTATTAGATTACCGGATGTCAAAGCACACATTATGAGCTCACTGTGTAGATGTGTGTGTGTGTGTGTGTGTGTGTGCACTCTGCCAGTTCAAGTGGGCAGTATAAATAAGGTTAGAGCTGAGAGTCGACTGCTCAGCATGGGGTGTGCTGAGTAGGAAGGGAGGATAAAGCATTTCTCTCTCTCTCTCTCCCTCTCTCTCTCTCTCTCCCTCTCTCTCTCTCCCTCTCTCTCTCTCTAAACGATGTCACACAAGCAGTACATGAACATGCTGCAAAATCCACTCCACACACATGAACACACATACATGCACACAGACACACACACACAAAAGCTGGAACTCTCCCAAGACAATATGTACACCCATGTATCTTCCTGTACTCTGGCTACTTGTTTTTGGAGTGACTTGCCGTTTTCCACTCTGAGAGCACTTCAACATCAACATCACTCTTAAGATTTTTTGGGGGGGCTACAGGGAATTTCAACTTTCTCTGGGGACTCGGACAGGATATTTATTATTGCAGCACAATTTTCCATTGCTCTATAAAACAGTTTGTTATTTTGTCTGGACAGAGGAAGGCCTGAGTTAGATTTGGTCAGGCATTTCCTGGGTTCCAGGTTATGGGGAGACAAGGGCGTTGATGATAATCCACTTACTCTATATTTGTCTGTTTTGCAGGAAGCCCTCAGGTCACGCTGATAAGGAGGTGATGGCTGCCACCGTCCTGACCTCACTGTCCACATCCCCTTTGGTGCTCCACCCTGCCTCCGCAACCACAGGTAACAACTCTGCTTCAGTGCCTACTGTATTCAACCTTACACATACCTGCAGGAGAGGTTACTCTACCAACACTGGCTCACCCACTGTTGGGGTGAATCAAGGTCACTCACTTTAAATCAGGCTGAGAGAAGTTCACTCTGAGTGAGGTGAGGCTGGGGAGGGCAGTTTATTTTGAAATAGGTCAGGCTGGGGACAGTGGGGAGGAAACTTCACAATGAATCAGCTGAGGTTAGTTCACTCTGACACAGTCAAAGCTGCTGAGTAGATCATGTGTTAAGGACAGCTGTTTGCATCCAGTGGGACTCTATTATCAGCAGTAGCCTCCTATCTCTGTATCTATATGTTTACCAAAGCTCAGCACTTCTTGCCAACTGCTCCGCCTTGACCCTGTCACCATAGCTCCTGTTGCCGTAGCTATCATTGCTGTGGCTGCCATCGCCATGCCAACCTCAGCAGACGGTCAAAGTCCTGCTGGCTATTTTCAGCATGGCATTATAGCAAGGCTACTGTTTGTGTTTTCAGTCAGGCAAACATGTTGTGATTCAACACCGTAAAGACTAGGCGCACCCTATTTGACACTGCTATACCAACTGGGTCAAAGTGCAAATTAATCTACAACAACGTAGGCTTTCACTGTTTTCACTGTTGAAACTAGCAGTCATTAGATCCTGTCTGCTAAGAGAATGATGTGGGTGGTTTGGGAGGAACGACGCTTGATGAAAAGTTTTCTTGAAGCAAGTGTGGAGGAGAGGGTTGTTGGTTAGCGCTGATAAGTTTGATTACATCGCAGTGTGGTCAGCCCCCATGAAATAGGAATGACTCAATCTCTGCAAATTTGCAATTATATCACTAAACAGATGTTATCATGTTTGAGTTACTTAGTTGCAAATGAAATGTTTATTTTATAACTGCATAGAGGAACATTTACTCCAACTCCCAACACCACTCACCACCACTCCACCCCACCCCTGACACTGATATGTAATGGTAATAGTTTGAAAATTTAAATTACTTTTGTATAATTTATTTATTTCTTTGCTACCATTTTTTTTCTTGATATTCTCACACATTTTTCTCCTTATCATATCCCTTTGGAGGTTAGGAGATAATACTTAAAGCTGTGATTGGTTTAATTCTTATGGGGGTCAGACACGGCCCACACATGGGCCATAGTAATTCTGTATAGTAATATAGTAATCCTCCTATACACATTGATTCATGACATTCAGATGAACTCAGATTCCACTCCTTACATTTCCATAGAAACAGTTATTGGTTGATATGAGTTAATCCTCATCATATATGATATTAAACTTGGCTCTATGTTGGGGTTTAGGTTTTGTTTTTTCATCACGTTTCACCGCATCAAAAGTCAGATCAAGCCAGCACGATTATAGAGTCTTATACGTTAGGCATTATTGGATTGGTCAAAAGGCCACAGAGTATACAGTAGAAAAGGTTTGTGGGCCATGAGTGAGAGAAAGGTATTGTGGTACCTACTCCAGGAAAGCTGTGTTGGGCATGGTATGCAGAGCTTAGTATATCTGAATGAAAAATTCCAGGATAGTAAAGTGTTTATCAAACAGGCTATCATGTTAAAACCCCCAAATCTTTAAAAAAAGATTTTCATCATTTTCATTTCAAAGACAGTTGGGTTTGGATGTAGGTTTTGCTGAACATTATGCAAGGTTTAAATGAATGGTGGTATTGTTTGCCTACCTAAAGATGCACAATTCAGAATGCAACTACGATGCTTCACTGTGACAGTTTGGCTACTGTTGACATTAATCAATCATTAATCATGATTTTTAGTCTTGATGATCTGACAAAATTATTTTTCTGCACTTTTTATCTTATTTTTTTTTTTACCTTATATCACTATCTCGACTATTTTCAACTACAGTGGACACGATTACTCATGATTAATTGTGCAACACTAGGTTCACATATTATGGTCCCTACTGAAACAATTTCTACAAATGTTTGTTTTTCATTTTCATAAAATGCTGTGCTGTAAAATAACAGTTAAGTAGTATATATACCCACCCTTCTTTGGCCTTACTGTCCCAGCATTAGATAGCTAATATTGTTTTCATTACAGGTCTTGCAAAGTAGTACACATACTCGCCTTCCAATTATTTTTCCCCAAAATGTGTCTGTCTTCAAACATAAAACAGCTACTTTTTTGACCTATATTACCATTATCGTCTGTCATCTAGGTGATAAACTGAAGTTGTGTGGATTTTTTTAAGCTGCAGTCCCAGACCTTGCCAGCAGGGGCTGGAAAGAGGCACTGTCGGCCAGCTACAGCAGTTCTACCAGTGGCAACTGGAGCTGGGACGCCAGCGACCAATCAGTGCCCTCCACACCGTCCCCACCCCTCTCCAACGATGCCAACAAGAACTTCCTGCTCTCATCCCAGGGTGATGATGTCAACGAGGATGTCACAGAGAGCACGCACTTCCTGTTTGAGGACCCCATACCCCGGAAGCGAAAGGTAGGATGACATCTCGTTGCTAAATATAATTTGGAACTGCTTACATGATTAACTTTCGCCCACATTCAGTAATTTTTATTCATGAATTTAAAATAAACTATAAACCAACTACAGCAGATAGTTCTCGGTTTCTGCAAGTAGAGTTAATTGTATCTGTGTGAATGTAATTGATGTTTTTTTTTTTCATCATTTTGGACTGCCACCATCAGTCAATCCGCTACAGTGCTGCTACTGTTGCCACGCTGCCACAATTCGTGACACCAAGTGGGAGATACTGAAGTCTCCAAAATGTTCCCACATGTCCTACTTGCAGTAATCAGTAGGAGGCTGATGTGAACGTTTCACAGTCAGCAGCTCGTATTTGCGGTTTTGATGGGAAATTTTCATTTTTTGACATGTAGCCTATACCTCGAAATGACTTTAACAACAGCCAACCTCCCCTTTCTGACTTTCATTATCGGTAACTGCAAAAAGGCAATATTACAGAGCAAAATAATATCTTGGTCATATTGCCATAGCAGTATGTGTTTCAGGAATGACATTTTAACATGGCAAGTGACTGGAATGACTGTGAACACTTGAGACCACAACTATTGGTCACTGACTGTTTCATTAAAAAGAGTATATGTTCTAGTCACATAAAATATCACTTTAAGTTTGTGAGGGACTGTGTTGTTTTGTAGGGTTTGCAGATCAAGTATATAGTGTAAAACTATGCTGTCCAGTCCATTTAAACTTAAACCAGTGGTCTTCAATCCAATCATCCTGGACCCAGAACCCTGCTGGTTTTCATTCTAGCCATCTAATCAAGGGCTGCTTTACACCCGGGACGCAGGGGAATGCATTTAACTACCTGGCTGGATAGGTAACCACTCTGAGTCCCAACCCCCAAGGACCAGGATTGAGAACCGCTGACTTAAACCAATGATTTAGCACAGATTGAGTAATAGCTCAGGGCCACAGTTGTACAGACACTTCTCTGGTGTGCTGTTTCAGTCCTATAAAGTAGTAGTAGGGGCCTTGGAAAATCCACCAGAAACACTCAGGAAATGTAAGCGCTGTGCGATTTAAGAGCCCCTGACATAAGGCCCGTCACTCTCTCTGCCTCTGTGGATGATGGATTATGTTCTTTCTCTTTCACTTCTCCCCTTCTCGTTTCACACTGTGGAAGCAGTCCAGAACGTCAAAGTGGTTTCACTATCAAGAAGCTTTCTATCCCCCCTTTCAGCCACCTCTGTAGGGAAAAGGTGGGGGAGTTGAGAAAGAACGCAGGAGAGGAGGTATAAATGTGTCCATGCGGAGGAGGGAGGAACAGGAGGAAGTAACAAAAGGTTCAAGGGATGCATGAAAAGGAGGACAGAGGGTGTAGAGGAGGAAAAGAGGATTGAAGCTCAAGGTAGTAACACAGGAGAAAAGAATCTCTACTTCCTGGCAATACAGTGACAGAGGAGGGCTCATATATATACAGTATACAACCCCCCCCTGGAGTGAGTGGGGCAGCAGTGAAGACTATTGGGCTGTGGAGCATATGAGACCATAAAGACTCCATGTCATATCATAGATAAGCAGGCAGGAAATGAAGAAGAAATATGCTGGGAGGAACACAGATATATGAGTTGTGGGGGATGCGGGCTGCACCGAAGTGTGAGCTAACCTCTTGGTTTGTGTTGTAGTGTAGCCTAGGCCAAGCCCAGAGGTCTAAGCCCACTATGAGCAGCTGCCCATGGGATCGTAGGCTGTTTGATTCTGTGCAGGCAGTGAGTTAAGAGGATTATTAAGCATGGTAATCATCAGTCTTACTGTAAGATGCAAGAAAAACACTTAGAGAATTAAGTGATTTGTGATTGTTTGTTGGATTAAAGAGTAGCTTTGCCATGTAATGTTTTTTTACAAGTGGGGTTCTGGTTATAAAAAGCCGCATGCTAGGGGATATGCATATATGTTTGATTGCATGTTGCCATAAATGGAATGAAAGATAGTGACAGCCAGTGACAGTTTGTCTAGAATAGTGCAGGAGAGGGTTAACATAATCAGAGATAAAACCTGTTCTACTCTCACTTCTCTCACTCTCTCTTTCTATCTCTCTTTCTCTCTGTCTTGCACCCTCCCTCCCTCCCTTCCTTGCCCTTTCTCCAGAGGCTGTTGAAAGGTAATGAGAGTACACACCCACTGTCTTTCATTAGCAGTGATGCAGGTCCCTGCCTGCCTGTGGGACAGCTGCCAGCCCCTGATATGTTCACTGAGAAAATAAATTCAAATAAAAACACCCACTCCATCCATCCATCTCCTCACAGCTTGCATACGAAGCAAGGAGGGTTTGATAAAGCGCCGAACATCTCATTACTTTGGGTTTTATTCTAAATCACATTTGAGGAGATCAGATACGAAAAAGCACTCACAAGTGGTGCTTTTGATGTTGAGAGGTTAAAAAGAGGTCAGTTTGGTTTTTTGGAAGTGTGTGTGTGTGTGTGTGTTTACACGGATGCGGAAGTGTACATGTACTGTATGTATACATGATTGTATTTTTGGGAGGGTGCATGCATACTGTATTAGAACATTAAGGGCACTTGAACACCCCCAGCCTGCAACCTGCACCCAAAGTATTTGCAGTGGGATGCTGGTATATTGACCCCAGCTCACAATGTGCAAGAGTAGGAGGAAGAGGTCAACATAGTACAGTTATTCTGCTCATCAATCTGTCAACAAACATGAAAGTACTGTGAGGTGGAGAGAGAAGTGTAGAGTTTCATCGTCCCTTCTCTGTCCCTGTCTTTCTCTCTCTCTTTCTCTTTTACTCTGTATGTGTCTTAACTTGTTGCATATCAGGTTTCTATTTTTATAGGCATGCTGCTCTAATAGCTCTCTAATGAGGTGTAGTGTTTGGCCCCTTGTAGAGTGGCACTCAGTCCCCCACGAAGCCCTTTCTATGGAGGCTGCCAGCTAGATCCACGCACAGGAACATAACAGGAGATTCTACATAAACCTCCATTCCCCCTGCAATATTCCGTCGTATCAGTGTTCTGCAGAAATTGTGTATTGTTTTGACACTTTTGCTACCGTGATTGATGGCTGACAGTTTTTTTCCCATGTTTAGAAAATGATTCAGGGCCAAAGCTAAACCAAAAAGAGTGCGTTGTAATGGCATAAATGCATAGATGTCAAAGGGAAAATCTGAGTAAAAATCAACTTCTCTCACTTCCTTAAAAATTGGCTTTTTGGAGACAAGGTTTCTGTGAGACACTGACAACTGATATTGTGCATTATGTTATTGTATAGTAAGGCTAAAAAGTGAACTTCTGTCTTGGTTTCAGAACTCCATGAAGGTGATGTTCAAGTGCTTGTGGAAGAACTGTGAAAAGGTCCTCAGCACCTCCTCAGGGATCCAGCGACACATCCGCACCGTCCACCTGGGGTGAGTCACTAGTCACACACAGGAGAACCAGACAATAACAGAACACACACACACAAGAGAATTGGCCGAGCAAAGAGAACCCTCCAGGATTGGCTGAGAGGCTTCAGTTCTCCTGGGTTTCAAGGGTTTCAGCTGGGGAAATTTTTGACCAAATATTAGTTGCATTCTTAAAGTCTCATGTGGATCAGATCTAGTAGTATAAAATGCATAAAGCAATCATGTGCAGGCATAGTCAGAATGCCAAGTTCATTTCCTTAGAGTTCCCTTTCCCCATGATGGATGTCCAGTGTTATCCATTTGTACGTATGTGTGGATGTGTATGCGTGCGTGCGCATGCCAAAATACTGTTTAACACAACAAAATTACACACACTCCTGACTAAAATTGTTTTTTGCCCCAATTTGTCCCCTAATCCACACAAGCAATGCACATAATTATGCACCACAATGCTAAAAACATACATAAATATCTTTATATATAATATCGATGTGTGAAGTATCGTATTGTATCATATTGTGACCCATCCTGTCAGAATCTAGTCCAATCTAGTCTAGTACAATACCTAGCCCTAGTTTACATTCACTGCTTTCTCCCAACTTTTCACCCAATCATTGCGTAACCTTCTTACTAACCTGAAAGCTTAACATAACTTGGTTAAACATCTTGTTCAAGTGCATCGTTGACAACAGCCAAAGGTATGGACTGCTATCTCCGGTATGCTGCTTTGAAGTGCTGTCAGAAAAGTAAATTACGAGTTGAGCTCACATGAATGACCCAACAAAGTGATAAATACAACTTGGAATGTGAAGTTGTTCTATGATACACCAGTTGCCGAAATGTGACGTTTAAGGGGCAGAGAACCTAGAAGTGGTGTCAACATTTAATGGTAAAAGTGAAGTAGTATATTATTATGTGCTATTGTTTTAGTCTTTGTTAAACTTTTAGTTTTCATGCATTTTTGTTTTTAAGAAATTAATTAAAACAATTATATGATGCACATTTTCTCCTACTCGTTCTGCTGCTGCAGAACAGTGTAGCTATTTGTGGCTTAATATCTGAAATAAAATAACAGCCATCAAGAAATAGTTTTGTTACAGAGCCCGTTTCGTTATTGTTTCCAACCAGAAGCACTTGAATGCATGGTGTCATATATACAACTTTTGGACTTGGAAGAAGGAGCATGCAAGGAGCACTTGAAGGCAGCATCAGACACTGCTTAACAATTTGAGAAAGGCAGCCTATATGAAAAGAAAAAGCAAACTCTGGAAAGAGGTAATGGATGCTAAAGGATGGTTCAAGCAGATGAAAATAAGTTTCAAAACATTGCACACAGTGGTTGAACCTTGTTACGAAATCCCGGACTGCAGAAAATTTTCCAAAACAGTTATTCCACAACTGTACTTGGAATGCTTTAAGAAAATAGCAGGCAAACTTAACTACAATGTTATGCAATGGTGAACGTTTTAAGGTCTGTTCGTATTTCAGAGCACTAACTGAGGCTTGTTGTTTCTTTCATTTGTGGCTGGAATCTGTGCAGTGCTTGTTTACCTTCTGAAACCACAATCCATTAAAATAGGTCTGAAAACCTATGATCCTAATGGTGTTTGATGAGTCATTCTTTTTCTTGTGTTTAACAAAATCAAATGTTATAACATTTCTTCTTTCTTTAAAGGCTGCAGGTGGAGTACAGTACTGTTACCATTTGGGCTCTACTTTTCATTAAATAGGAGCGTAGATGCAAAATGAAAAGTATTGGGATGCACATCATGAATCATGATATCTGAATATCATATGTCATATCGCCCACCCCTACACCACTCCACCCTTCCCCTCTTGACAAAATAGTAAAAAAAAAAAATCTGAAAAGTTTTTATAATACTTTTTTTTTATAATATGATATCAAAGGTACGCCCACCTACTGAATGAATTGTAAAACAGAAAGAACTTTGAGTTTGTGTAGGGGCTATGGTTTGAAAAATTGTAAGGGTTTTTCATGCCTTTGTAATTACATCTGCATGGGTGAATTGATATTAGTCTTCTCTTACTAGAAGCTAGGACAGAGAGAGAGATAGAATCCAGCTGTGCTTCCCAGTGTTAGCGTAACCTCATACAGGAATCCTCCTCTCTCAGGAAAGGCCAGGTGTCCTGACAACTGTGGTCAGGTTGGTTTTTCATCACAAGCCTGTTGTCTGAGGACTGTTACACAACATTGTTGGCTCTCACCGCCCCCTGCTGCTGGGAATAGTAAACAACACGACCATTTGCCACACCAAAATTTTTATCATGTCACCGACTACTGTGCTTTTGTTTCTAGACAGTAGTGTTGCTGTTGTAAAATGCCATTTTTATGCTGTTGGAGTTTGGCGTTTCTATTTCTTGATCTAGTGAACATGGCCTGGCTGGTGCAGGGTTTTTGGTTCTGATACCATTGCTGATATTTGGAGATTAATAGCCAGTATATTTTGGGGTAGTAGAGTACTTCTTGAAATGTCAATTTGACAAAGGGCTTCTTTTATGAATACTTCATATACAACATTTGGGACACTACAGTCCCAAACAATATTACAAAACATACTTTTATAAACTGGGAGTTTGTTTAGAATTCCTTCTTCTCAGTATAGTTTAAAAATAATTATCTTAAAAAAAAAACCCCATAAATGACATAAGTGATTGATGTGATGCCAAAATCTGTGCTTATTTCATTGGTATATTATTGGCAGAATATATACCGATGGTGGTATATCTTTTAAAATCCACTTTTGACCAGTAATACATATCTGTGGAGCTTTGGTTATATCTATAAGGCCTAGTATTTAGACTGGGGTATTCAGCCGTGTTTCCTAAGTAGTTGCCTCTCCTCCCCTGCAGACGGAACAGCGATTCGGACTACAGTGATGGAGAGGAGGACTTTTACTACTCAGAGATCGAGGTCAACATGGATAGCCTATCGGAGGGCTTGTCCAGCCTCACACCCACCTCCCCCACCACGGCCGGTCCTCCTCCCGTCTTCCCACCGGCGCTCGCCAGCATCCCTCGCTCCGAACACATCAGCATGAACGGGTCGCAGAGCCACGCCCCCACACTGCTCAGTCAATCAGCTCCCTCCACGCTCTGCCACATCCGCACTGACCACGCCTACCAGGTAAAGCATGCACTCCAAAATACAGACACGGTGCTCAGAGTGTTGTCACAGTACCAGAATTTTGACCTTGATACCAGTACTAAGTTTGATTTTTAAAAATTTGATGCTGCTATAATATTAGAAGAACCATGAACTAGAAACAAGAAGTATAAAAAGTATCAAGCAACATGTTACCACACTTGACTTGGACAGCTTTGTAGCAACGTTTGGGTTTTGATTTGTCGGTTGGACACCCAACCGACAAATCAAAATAGTTCCATATTTCACTCCCGGCACCAGTGTTGTCAACCAGTTGTGGTTGACTTGGATTCAGTTCAAGATGTGGTGGACTGTTATACGCTGTTGCCATGTTTTCAGCTGTTCAACTGAATTTTGTGCTGACTGCTGCGGTCGTCGTCGCCTTCTTCCTTTTCTTCTTTTAACCATTCCAAGCCACTTACATGTCCTTTGGAGATAACAATGAAACAGTGTTTCACCTTGCAGAACATATTTGGTAAAACTATTAAACATTTATAAAGTTCAAGAATGAATTCAATCTTTCACAATGGTTTGAAGTAGTGTTGAATTTTTGGTTACCGTGACAACACTGGTTGCACACAAAAACGCATGCATATGCAGAGACACGCTGATGATTACTTGATGATTACAGGTCACACCACCATCATACTTATACTCGTCTGTTATTTTATTACTTAATTACAATATTACTAACTTCATGTTCTCTCTACTATTCTTTATGCTCTCGTTCAACACAACGTTTCTATAAAAAAACTGTTCTGTGCCAGTATTGTCCAACTTCCTACCAGTATTGTATAACCATAACTGTCTCTTTTACTGAAATGCCCACTTTTTTTTATTGCAGGCAGTTATGATCTTGATGCGTGATTGCCTACACTTATATTTTCTTGTCATTCATACCAGTAAGATCAGTGTAGATATGAAGACACACTTCAGTTTTAGTTCCTCCCTCTTACTGTTTTCTGTATTCCCTTCCCTGCTCTTTCCCCCCTGTTCTTTCGCTGTCACCCCTCATCTTTCTCCCTCCCTCTCTTGGCTGTGGCGGGGTGGTTGTCCATGTTCCAGGCCACTGCTCCAGTGAGTATCCCAGTGGGTCCAGAGCTGGCTGGGCTAGGCAGTGGTAATGGGACCGGGCCTGGAACTGGGACTGGGACAGGGAATGGCATCAGTGTGTCCTGGCAGTCCCCTCCTGTCATTTTCAAAGGCCTACCGGTGAGTGAGGCTTTGTCTCACACATCTCTTATTTTATCCTTTTTTATCTTCACCTGGTCTCTCACTTCTCTCCTCGCTGCTCAGTCTTTCTCCCCTCGTAGCCACTTGAGCCTTTTTTCGCTCTGTCGTTTCACACTCTTTCCCACTTATCATATCATCACTTTTTTTTCTTCTTTTCTGTCAGTACCTCTATCTTTTGTCATTCAGTCTATGGAACTGTGTGAGCCTCACAGAACTGTGTCTGATTGATCAGTGTCTGACCGATCTGAAAATCGATCAGTTCTCTCTATCCAGTCCCAATAGTCTTTTGAGAGTAGACCAAACAGATGCCAATCAGGGTATAGTACAGAGTGGATATTCTGTTTTCATTGACTTTCTAGTTTACTGAGCATTTCAATTCTTTGTTACTTTGCAGGGACCTCTGGCTCATGTCCGGACAATTAGCATCGGGGAAAAGAGGCAGCCGGCACCCAGTACACACACCACTGTTAACAAGAACCATGCTTTAATAACGCCAGCACCTAAACCAACCCCAGGAACCAGGTATGCAGCTGCTGTGTGTGTGTGTGTGTGTGTGTGTGTGTGTGTTAGGGGTATTAACTGATAGGATTATCAGATTCGGATGTGGGAGACTCAGCTAGCTGTGCAGCATATGTCTGCACTGATTCAAACATATGGAAATGGGTGAAATTTAAAAAATCACATATTTTGACGAGGGAAACCTGATTTGACAGTCAAAATCATGAATAGTGATTTCTCTATTACTGCTTCTTTCTTTTGCATCATTCTCTCTCCCTCCGTGTCACGCTCTGTAACGACGATGCGTGCCCTTTGTGAATGTGGTCGTAGTTTTTTTCCGGGTTCATGTGAGGTGGGAATATATTCGTTGCGACGACTTGGAAGTGTTCATGCATTCAAACTCCTTTGAAGCCGTCAAACAACATGATTGCAGTTTCCTGTACTCTCTGCTCATGATTATGCTTTTTCACACTTACCACACATGCCTTAGTGAGTCATACATTTGAGTTAATGTTTTACAGCAAACCAAACATTGCAATGTCAACCACAAACAAAGAATAAGTTGTGTCGTGCCATTGCATTTTATTAAATCATTCCAACCTGTCACAATCTGTTTAATTTACTGAAACACTGTCACTTTCCACAGTGGTTCTGTTTGGATGTGCTATAATTTAGGCACAAATTAGCCCCTTTCTTTGTTTCCTTTTTTTCTAGTATGGGTGGAATAGAATGTTTTTATATTTTGAGCAGTGGGTCATAGTTTCCAGTTGCTGGTAAAATAGGGACATGGAGATGTTAATTTATGTCATCAGCCTCCAGAGAAATATCAGACAAAGCTACTTTATATGTCACACCAAACAAAATATGCAACTACAGTATATGTCCTATATATAGACTATTGCAAGATCATGCTTTAGTGAAAAGGTGCAAACCCGAGTGCACAGTGCAGATGTTTCGATCTCAATCAACCTTCCTCAGTGCTAACAATGAAATTTCTGCTTCATAGCTGGAAAATGTTGATCCCAACCAGAGTTAAGAATACCATAACAAATAAACCCTGGATTGCTCTTCATGGCACTGAATCGTCTTGTATCAGATCAAATAAAAAATGAATGCAATTGTATCAAATCGTCGACCTGCTGATAGAGAGCTTCCCTGTATTGAATCACTAACCACATATCGACATTCATATCGACTTGGTCAAAGGAGAGATTCACATCCCTAGTGTGTGTGTGTGTGTGTGTGTGTGTGCACATCTAGGTGCCTGTGATTGTATTGTACATGCTTGTGCATTCTTTTACCCGTGTGGGTGTCTGGATGTCTGTGTGCGTGTCCTTACCCTGTCATCTCTGCTGTTACCAAGGAAACCCCGTGGGGAGGCAAAGAAGTGCCGAAAGGTGTATGGCATGGAGAAGAGAGACATGTGGTGCACAGCCTGTCGCTGGAAAAAAGCCTGTCAGAGATTCACCGACTAATCCCCCCCAACCGCTTCCGTGTCAGTGGGATGAACTCCTCCTCATTCAGAGCTACAGCGAGGTGGACTCCTCCACTGAGGAGAAGAGGGGGGGTTTCTTCACGACGAAGCTCTCTGCACCGCTTCCTCCGGCCCGGCAGGGGATCCGCCTTCTCACTTTTCCGTTTCCAAACACAAAGAGAAAATAAAACCGGGGGGTAAAAACAAACACAAAATTCAACGAGAAAAAAGAACGAACTTTACGCAGGTTTGGAGACCTTTTTTTTTCTAAGACTGAGACATTTTTACTCTGTTGATAAGAAAAAAAAAAGAAACATTTAAATCTGATTCAGAACCTTCTGATTTGATTTTTTTTTTCACTTCCCGTTTTTCATGGCCTCATTCAAGGCAATGTTTAAAGACTTCAGATAAGCTTTTTGGTATACTCTTGTGTTGTTCATCGTCGGAGCATCATGTAAGCTACTGTTTTTGGGGGTGGATCATGATCCTCTTTGGAGGTGCAAGGTTAACACCAGATTTGCTTCATAACACCTTTGTACAATATCCGTTTTTCATTGTCACTGTTTAATGGACAGCAAACCTACCAAAGGCAATTAGAATAACAGTCATTCTGTAGCCTGTTCAGTTACAACCAATATTTCTTCATAACTATAAGCTCTACTGCCCATCCTAACCAATTACAACTCTCACATAACTGTCTTCTACGGCCTTACTGGATATCGACTATATGTCTGAATACATATTGTTAGATATCTACTTTCTATTTGTGAAGCAAATCGAATACAGCTAACCATACTTCTTGTAATTTTGCATAAACACATGAAACTCTCACACTAAGTGGTACAAAAGTTTCCCTTTGACTTTACAAAATATTTTCGAGCGATGTACACAATATATGAAATATATTTCCCGCTCTTCTTTTCTATACCTTTACCCTAGAGATATGCACCTTGAAGAAATACGTTCTTTCAGAGTATCACTGTAACCACAGCATATGCCCAAGAGAGTGGATTTCTATTTCTTACAGAGTTTATTTTCAGCAATTAGTTGCTGAGGCAACTAGCAGTTGCACTGTGCAATCAGCAGAATTACAACATTTAATATAGTCTTTCTTGCTTTGAGTTTGTCATTGGTATTTAGACAAGTTAAGCCAGAAAGGCTCAGTTCTATTTTTGAAAGCTGGGTCTCTGAATGAGATTGTTTACCACAATGAATGATACATGGAAGATACCTGCCCTTTGAAACTTTAACTTACAGTCTGACTGATATGTGTTGTGTTTTTAGGTAAATAACATAGAGATAGTAACCCAACAATCACTACCTGATAATACATTTTGCGTTCTTAATTCATATAGTTTGATATCTAGAGGTTACCAAATCTGTTCTCTTTGGAATAACTACCATTAACTAGCATTGCATTATTTGTAAATACCAGACTTAACTTCATAGGAGCTAAGATTTTTTTTTTTTTTCTGGGAATACTACCCCCCCCCCCCCCTTTTTTTTAAATTTATTTATTTTTTTATTATTATTTTTTATTAGTAGTTTTCACACATTTAAAGTGATGTTCCACTCTAGTGTAACATTTGGAAACGAAAAGTGAAAATCAAAAAAAGTCAGTGGCATCACCACATGGCAGCCACCGTGGCTTCCATTGTTGGTGGTTGACTGTTCACTGATTGAAGTATGTGTGCTAAAAATTGAAAATGTTTTACCAAAGTGGAATGTTACTTTAAAATATAGGTCTGTAACTATAATAAATGGCAGGCCACTATTTCCCAGCATTAGATAAAATAGAGATAGGAGATTTTAGATTTTTAGAAAATTTTATGTTTTCGATCACCCATTTCATGCATTAAGAAGAAAAACAGCAAAAGACGCTCTCCTGCAACACAGCAGTGATCCTGCAAAAGGCCATTGCAGGTGAAGAGCAATTTGAAATTGGCTTAAGGACATAGTTGAACAACTTATTGACTGTTTCCACTGGGTAGAAGAGCGCAAAACTTCACATCAATAGTCATAGTTGAGAGCGTGGGCACGGTTTATGAATAAAAACATTCAATTATTATTGTTGTGTAATTTCAGCATTCAAGGATCTTCAGAGGACTAGAATTTTTTCGATTCCCCCCCCCCCCCCCCCCCACTAGTAATGTTGTCTTCTTTGGCTTGGCTAAGTGGACTCTTCCCACAGTCTGCCCATCGCCTGTTGTGAGCAGTATTTGCAAGGCTACCATAGAACTGGCATCTGCCTTCGTACAAAACTTTTAGATTTGATTGATTGAGATGAAATTGCTATTCTCAAGGTGATAACTTGCTTCTCATAAACCATCATACTTTTCTATTCTGCTTGCAGAGGCTGAGTCGTGACAGTAGATGTATATTTTTGAAGAGATTCAACTTTGTACTGTTTGATTGTTACCAGCTTTTTGAATGTAGTTTCTGCTGCGTGTCCTCTCCTCTCTCAGCGCTCCCTACACTGACCTGACCTGATCACCATGGCAACGCATGACATACACACACACACACACACACACACAGACACACACACACACACACACACACACACACACACGTACACGCAGAGTGCCTGTCCCTTCCCACCTTCTTTAAGCAGACTCCTTGACTGAGGTACAGTATGACTCGACACCTCTCTGTCGCCATAGAGATACCTGTGCTGCCTGCCATTGGCTAGTACCACATTATGGGTGACCTGTCATCACGTCTTCAAGAATCCATGGGAGCAGATGCCCGACTGTTAATTGGCTCCTTGCTTGAACGCAGTTGGCGAAAAACAAGCAAACACATTAAGCGGGCGTGTTCACTGTAACAACAGTTAACGACATCTCATTCTGTTCCAAGATCATAAACCACCGTCTGGTTCTGGTCATGTTTTATTTGATTGATTACTTATATTCCCATGGCATCTCAGATAAGCTAGGTCTCCCTCTCTCTCTCTCTCTCTCAGTCGGCAGGCCTCTTCCGGTCAGAAACTTCACAAAGTGCCAATGAAAAGAACATAAAAAGGAAAGGTATACTGACCTAATGAAATTGCACTAACTTGCACTGCGCAAAGACATGTTTTTATACATGGACATTTTATACACACAAATTTTGAAGTGAATGGAAATAGTTGTTGTTTTTTCGGGGGGTGGGAGGGGGGTCGTCACTGCCTGATGGAATAAATGGGGTGTCAGGGATGGGGGTTCTGTACCTCTGGGGTCCCCCATTAGCAAGTGATCTGGACAGGTTTGTCTTGCTCTCTGTGTCAGGTATACTGAACATAACACAGTGATGCTGGGAGTTTGGTGTTTCAAGTAGTGTGGTACTGGAAAGTACAGTGTGGTACTTAGGTAGTGAGTCACTTTGCCTTTCTGTGGAAGGGTGCTAAGGGCCGAAAGCAGCACCTGCCTTGTCTCAGTGATGGGAAAACACTGGTCTCAGTCAGTGGCTACACATTATCGTCTTGATACCAGATGCTTTATGGCGTTTCAATGCCCGGAGTTTCCTCGTAATACTCACACTGCTTTTTTCCCCCGTAAGCCTCATCTTTGTGTTTCCTTTAAAAAACAATAGGTTTCGGCTTATTTACATTTTACTGAGCTGAGGTTGTAACTGTATAGAAACAGTCTGTGTTTTTTAGTGCTGGATACCACTTTGACTCTCCTCTGTCATCTCCTGGTTTGTTCTTTGATAGATTTATCTGATGCAACCCGTAAGCTCTCTCTCCATCCCCAATGAAAGCACTTTTAGATTTCCACCAGCAGGTTTCAGAGACCAGTGCTTTTGCTGGCAGTGGATTGGCCAGCTATGCATGCATTAAGTCAAACAGGTCCGTGTGCCTGCCACTATTCCACCTTTCATCAAGTTGCACTAAACTGGCCTGTGGAGTTCGAGGCCAAGGCCTTACAAGCAGCAGGAGCCCGCTTGTAAGGGTGTGGCTTGGACCCCCGTGGCCAGAAAGAACTCTGGGTACAAAGTTGCTCTTGGGCACAGATCTAGGACAAGAGAACTTTATTAAAATCACCAATCAAAACATTTGGTGAGCATTGCAAAACAGACCTCAGATCAGCAATTGCAACTTCAGCCCAGAGCACAGGAAGGTGGAGACTGGGCTTAACTTTTATTGGGTGTGCACGGAAACTGGAGATTTACAATTGGTGGACAAGGGGACACGAGGCAAGCAGTGACGATATAGATGGATTTGCAGTTTCAGGGCTTTCCTGTACATATGCAACATAAAGAGAACCTTGAGGCTTTTTCATATATTGTTGTTGTTTTCTTTGTTGTTGTATCTCTGTTATATGAAAAGGAAACTTTTTTTTTTTTTTTTTACCGTAGAGTTGCTCAGAATATTTTTCTTTCATCTTTTTTAAAAAGTCAATTGAGAAGCTATAGTGAACATGTAAAGACTCGATGTATATTGTAGCTTAGAGGCAAAGGGGAGAAAAACAAAACATGTTGAATGTAAAACCTACAAAAAGAAAAGTCTGTCTTTTTCGTTGTTATTATGCTGGCTAGTTTGTACTGCCTGTAGTGAACCTGTAGCGCATTCAGAGTTCGGTATCCAAAACTTTAACACACACAGACAGCTATTGCCACACTTCTGAATCATATCGAATAACACGACCATGCAGTATTGCTTTACTATCTTACTTTGTGCAATGAGATGCTTTAAAATGGAACAAGAACTAACTTGAGCTTTTGGTGACATCTGGGCTACTCGCTCACACTGTTGCTGTTCGTCTGTCTTTCTCCCTGCCAAATAGTAATTTTTTCCGAATATGTGTGGTTATTGTTGTTGTCGTGGATGTTGTTTGTGGTTGTGATGTTAAGTTGTTGTTAGGCAGGATCACCTTCGACCTTTGGTCTTGATGAAATGTTCAACCTTGTGGGAATCTTTATCCTGCCCCACACATTCCAACAGACAGCATGCCTTGGTGTCTTCCAGTTGTTTCCTAGATAGACATATCCTTCCCATTTCCTTTTCACTACAGTGATTCTTCCGTGATGACCTTGTCCTTTCCATTTCCTTTTCTTGCGCTATCCAGCTTTACTGTGGTCCCACCCAAGCCTTTACCCAGTATATTAAGCTAACTAAACCCTTGAAATGTGCATCATAAAAAGCCTTCGTTTTTCCAAATATGTCAAAATTTATGTTGCTTTCTTGAATGTCAATTTTCGTTGTGTGTAACCCAGCAGCAGCAAAGCCAATGGATCTCCTTCCAAATCAAATGTAATGCATTGCAATGGCAGCTCCATTCAATTCTCTGCTTCTTCTACTGTGCTCTTATTTTTTGTCTTGTCAACCTTTACCCTCTGTCTGTCAGTTCTCTTTTTTTGGATGACCATTTTATTTCTCCTGTTGTGTCTTTACTGAGCCTTACAGTGGCTGGTGTGAAAACTGACCTTTTTGTTGCTTTATTTTTTTGTTTTTGTTTTCTCATTGATTGATTGATTGATTGATGTCTGGTTCAGTTTGAGGTTGTTTTGCATGTCTAGCATCGCTCATGTTTTTTTTTTTCCTTATTTTGTTAGGAGATACAACACTGAAGGGTTTTATGTGTTAGATTTCCCCTTACAGTAACTGATGATCGAAGGCTGATTTAGTTAGTTTTGACTCCAAACGTCAAAGACGCTCAGCGCACCGCAGCGCTCACAGCGCTTCTTTAAACGTTTGAAGGGGAACGTGACGTCAGCCTGAGGTCATCACTGGAGGGCAAGATTTCTCCTGTGTGTGGGCTCCGGCTCCGGCCATCATCAGCAGTCCCACGCACAGTGAGGAAGCACTTTCTGAGGAGTGGTGCACTCAAGGATTATTTGTGTGAATGTCAAGCCTATGACTAGTGCTTGAGAAGATGGATGACCATGTATGATGCTGATAATGTGATCCATGTGATGTAATGTGACGGAAAGAAAATAAACCTGAACGGAAGAAGTCTGCAGTTGGGCTCTTTATTCACCTTTAACGAGTAGATGGATAGAGGCTTTGTGGATAAAGGAGTGCAATAAAAATGTGTTTATGCAAACCTCAGACTTCCATGATGATTAGCCTTTTAAAAAAAACAATGTGACAAAAAAAAGTCCTATGGATTGTTGCTATTTCTATGCTGATATATGCAATTTAAAGCATTTGAACAGCAAAATAGACTGCACATAATATGTCTGGATCTGTGTATGCATGTTTCAAATTTTGAAGAAGCTTTGGTACAAAATTGAAATGCATTTCATAATTCCAAACATTTTGATCTACTGTGCCACCTTCACTCTTGAGGAGTTTGGATAAACAAGGTTCAAGTGTAGCAACAGACTGCATCCATCAGTTCCTCTTTGTCTGGTTTCCTTTACTGTTGTGTCTATTCTGCCCCCTTGTGGACGCCCTATAGTTCTGACAATACCAGCGCCACCAATCCTCAGACAGGAATGAATAACTACATGAAAACAAAATGCAAAGCACACACTGGTTACTTCTTTACAGCAGCAATTTCAAAATTTATTGAGACTGATTGGTTTTTGCAAATAATAGTCAAGCTAATTCTTCCACTAAACATGAAGTTAGAAAGAGGCTTGGACGACCTGTGGGCCCGCCCCAACATCAAAACAGGAGGCTCATGGTTGACTGTAAAAATGTTTTGTGATCAGTACTACCAACCGAAAATATCTGCACAAGAGCACTTAATCTGCCCAGAACAAAACAGGTGTAAAAACAGGACAGGTTTTTTTGATTATTTAACACATTTTGTTACAAACACAGGTTTATGATAATCATCAATATAAAGTCAGTATCATATTGAACAATATTATTCCCAACGAAAAATAAACAAACCTCAAGCTTCAAGTGCGACCCTTTACAAATGAAAGACACCCTCTGAAACTTGAGAGAGAAAATAAATAATATATAATAGTAATATAAATTCATATATATGAAGGTATACACACATCACTCTTAGTAGAAGAACAGAATCTAAAATAAAGAGCCAATTTTGAAATATAGTATAATATAGATATACCCATATCTATGGCTTCATGATTTGCACATGTGAATCAAGCTATACAGGCTAAATCAGGATTGCAATTTTTTACACGTCTAAGAATACCCATATTCATCTGCAATAGAGCAAACAGTTCCAGTTTTGCATCGTGTGGAATGAGACAGTTGTGTGCAGATGCCGAAGACGCCGCTTTGGTATGACAAAATGAACACAGGCATGCAGTTAAGACCACAGAATCAGGGCACAAAAGGTCATCAACACACGGTGGGAAAGAGAACCTAGACAGTCATCTGATTTGTCTCTCCGACAACAACATTTTGAGTCTTTCCTCCAACATTTTTGCACCTATATATCTGATCAGTCACATCTTAATAATCTCTATCCGTCGACACAAATACTCAGTTATTTCTGGAGACACACGCACTCTCTCGCAAGCACACAGGTGAAATGTCATTGAGGCACATATTGAGGGGTTGATGGCGGACGTTTCCTGAAGTACAACCCGGTATGAGGAAGAAGACGTACAGTACAGGCCGTGAGAAGAGCACAGGGCTGGGGACTCATACATACATCCAGACGTCTCCCAGTGGCCACGACAGCACCACAGGACAGAGATTTGTCACTGATCATGGACTCCTTCCAAACCCACCATTAACATTCATAAGATCCTACCCATTGTCTTTCTTCGTTTTTTTTTTTTTTTTCTTTTTCTCCATAAAAAAAGAAAAAAAGAATTAGAAATATTTGATAAATGGGTCAAAGAAAAACACAATAAATAATACAACTTAAATAAAGATAGATGCCAGACACGAAGAAAGCATCACAAATCAGAAATCACATTGTATTGAGAGTTGCTCAGTGGGGGTTGATGGGAAGTGCAGTCCACGGCGCCTATAGCAGAGGCCTAATGTTTGCAACCAGCACTGGCAACAAAATGTTTCCCAGAGTTTCTACTGCGGCTCGCACCTTCCCTTTATTTAAATGTACTGGAGTCGAGCGAGTGAAACACCGGCAGATAGAAATACAGTATATAGATCCCACACCACTCTCTACCGTCTGAGATAGGGAATAGTGCATCGTCTGCACGCTGCATTTCTACTTGACTGCGTTTCATGCAAGGCGTTACACAGTAGAACCTCCTGTGGCAGGGAGTCTCCAAAAAAAAAAAAAAGCTGGGTTTTAAGTTTTAAGATGCAATCTTCATAAACTAGCTGGTCCTTTCACACAGCCCTTCATATACACAATAATACCATAACATGTGCACTTTTCAAACTGTGACAAATAGTGACAGGTTCAAAATAAAAACAACCCAACAACAAAACTATTGACCACAATAATAAATCCAAAAGCACCTGCACACACACACACACACACACTGTGAAACAAAAGCACTTTATGTATACAAGGTACTAGATTGTTTTTGGTTTGATATTAATCAATTAGTGTACATTAGTGATGCAAAAGCGTGTGCTGAATATATGTTTCAATCAATATCTAACAGAGAAGTTTGACAGTGAATTTGTTTTCCCTTGGTAAAAAAGCAAATACGACAGAAAAAGCGTAAAACTGGCACAATAAAAGGTTGATAAAAGCCCCATGGCTTGCTGTCCACAACAAGGCAAAGTATAAAAGCTCTTTCTTCTTATACAAGATATAAAATATCAAAAAAGAACACACAATAAAGCTTAGCATCCAGCACTTAATAATAATTAATAATAGTAACATCAACAACAATAATCATAGTTCTGATAATCATAATAATAAGACATGTCATCTGCCTCACTTGAATTGTCAAATATCTTGCCAAAATCATGGAAATAATCTTAAGAAATCAATATAGACTTTAACACTCATTTGACACTGGACATTCATCCATTCTTGCATACAAACACCCATCCTGTTCCACCCAACACAGACAGAGGAGGGAATGACTTCTCAAAATCAGGAATCCACAACGCTGTTTTTCAATAAATAGCTGTTAAACAAAACAAATTAATATTACACTCTCTACTAATATCAAACTCAGGATGGAGTTTCAAGCAAACTTTCCTCTTCTTTGTAATCTTACAAAATCGGATAAAATGTCACCAAAAGAAAACCGTGGTCCAATAAAATGGAAAGATTCTGCATATTCCATATTCAGAAATTGTAATTATATGACTGACCAAAAATGCAAAACTGCTTTAAAAGAAAGGCGGCTCCTCCTTAGCTTTGAGAGGCTTGGCTCTCAGATCCTATCATCACAAGCTCCAGTGTGAGAGAAACAGAAAGAGAGAGTGAGAGACAGAGAAGCGCAGTGAGAGAGACAGAAAAAGAGTTCAAAGTGTAGGTCATGTGGATCCGTTGTGTGCTTGTGTCGATTTGCAAACAGGGAAGTAGAGTGAAGTCGATGTCTTCTGTGTAATTAGAGAATGTGGAGGTTCCTGCATAGGACTCAAAAACTCTTACATATAAATCTCTCACTTTCTCTCTCTCTCTCACACACGCACACACTCCATTCCTCTTTCAAATCCCACTTTTTTCCAAAAATCGTATGTACATCCGTCAAATCTCCAGTATTTGTTGGAACAGGTCAATAGAAATTGTGTGGTAAACTTAGGTGAAAGATTAAGGACCCCACTGAAAGGCATAGGCTATATAAACAGCAAACTGCACAAAGATTCAGTGATTTCTATATCGTGATAACAGTCAAGAGGACATAAAGTATATCCTTAAAGGTAGGTGCGGTCACCGAGTTGTTTAGTTAAGTAAAGATCAGATCAAAAATGTAAACCATGGGTTCGGGGCTTTGACAGGAGTCAGTTGTCGTTAAAGTGCAAGTCTGTGGCAGTTGGACTCTGCATCAACAATGTGCCATCGGGCTGCCCAGTCCTCTGACACATGCAGCTTTGCAATAGATAAAGACTGTCCCTTAACTCGTATAGAGATACCGTCCCCAGAAACGTTGGGGCCGGATGGCACCAAGACACCCCCTCCTGGCCATTTCCCTACACTGTCAATGATGCTTGGTTTCCATGGCGATTGTGACGGCAAACATACAAAGTTGCAGTCTAGCATTGGCCAGGTCCTTGGCAGCGTCCCCGTTGATTCCTGTTGTGACAGAGTATAAAACTACAGGACTCTGGCCTGAACCCTCAGGAAAAAAACAAAACAAAAAAACAATCAAACACAAAAAACACTGCATCAGAAGTAAAGGAGGTAAGCAGAAAAAGCCTTTCGCTTGAGCCATCTCTCAACCACTCTCTCTCTACTATGGCAAGTCATATGACCAGCTCAAGGTTGGTATGAGAATAGCCTAAGTGTTTGTCTGTGTGTGTATGTATACGTGAGTGTGTGTGTGTGTGTGTGCATATGAGCGTGTCACCCATAATGGTTTTAGATCATTGTCGCGCATCGCCCTACAGCGTTTCCATTCAGAGGAAGGCCTGCCCACGGTGGGACCAATGGGTAAAGAGAGCAGAGGATTCTGCCCAAGGGATCAACAAGAGATCCTCGGAGATCGGTCGACGAGCCACAGAGGAGAGCCCAGCAGATCCTAGGAGATCCAGGCGAAGTCCTTCTCGCTCCCGTTCTGCTGCTCGCCCTCCTGTGCCGAGGAGTCGCTCTCCTCCTTCTCATTGTCCAGCGCTGCGTCGCCCTCGGCTATCATCCCTGAGTCCTTCCACTTGCCCCCCTCCTCCTCCCCCTCTCCCATCATCTCCCCATCCCCCTCGACCATCATCTCCTCCTCCCCCTCCCCGTCGCCGTCGCACTCCGCCTGGTCGTCATGGAAACGATGGTCGCCGGGGTACAGCTCTTCCTCCGGAGAGATGTCTCCGCCCACTTCCCCGTTGTGGTCCAGCAGCGCCGCCATGCCCCGGCCAGAACAGTCGGCACAGACGCCGTGGCGACGGGAGCCGTGTTTGATTCCCACGCTGGCTGCAGACATGAAGACTCGGCTGCATACTTTACACACGTACTTCTTGTCTTTGCTGTGGACCTGTTGGGTGGACACACATCATTCACAAATTTGACATTTACATTTTGGTTTGGGGCATCAGAGGGTAGAGGCAGGGGCGGAGCTTGTCTTTCATGCATATGGGTGCAAGCTATAGAGGTGATCTCTGTCTAATCAACCAGGTCATAAGTCTAAAAGGGCATCAGAATACTAAGATTGCAATTAAAATTCTAAATTCTAAAACTATTATGCTACAGAAAACACAGCACTTATTCCCAGTGAACTATCAAAACAACAACATGACTGTATTTATCTACCAATTCACATTAAGTCATGTTAAGTACCCCAATATCAAAGCAACAACATTAACATTTTCTTTCCAAATCGGCCCTATTGCACCAACCAAATTGATTCTTCTAGATTTCATCTTTGCTAATTTGTCAATAACTGTGTTGATAAAGCTTATAGGAGTGAATTAGTGATGGAAAATAGTTGATGATAGTTCATATGCTTATTTAACTTAGGAGTAATTTGTTACCAATATTACTACATGCCAAGGGATTCTCTACATTGTTGGCCAGGCACCCATGGCACCCATTCAAATTCCGCTTATGGGTAGAGGGAGTGGGGAGGAGCAGAGCAAGTGTTGAGCAGGACAACAGGGGCAAGTGAAGAGTGGTAACTGTCCTCAGTGTGGTTTACTGCACCCTACTGGTGACCAAACAGCTCTACACTCACCAGTGTGTGTCTCTTCATGTGCTCCCTTCTGGTGAACTTCTTGCCACAGATTTCACAGGGGTAGGGCCTCTCTCCGGTGTGGGAGCGCATGTGCCTCTTCAAGATGCACTGGTGCATGGCAGAGAAACTGCAGTAGGGGCACTTGAACTTTTTACGGATCACCGTGAAGTCATTCACTGTAGAGAGAGGGAGGGATGGAGGAGAAGAAAGAGAGGGAGAAAAAAAAAGATGGATTAGTGTTGAATGAAGCTCTTTTAAATAAACCCAGACGTTACTTTCCACTTATTACATTTAATTAACAGCATGGTCTAGAAATGTACTATCAATTCCCATGGCCACCTCGATGCCAGTCAAAGCTACAGTTGCCCTGGCAACAGCTCTTCCTCCATACCAAAGCAATAAAGGCAAAGGGATACTATAAACATCAACACAACAGTCAGTCTGCTTTAGTCGCTCTAGAAGGTCTCTTCTATGGACAGCAAAAACACAGACAGAAAGACAAACACAGACAACGACAGACAGACTGAAGGTTGGGAAATATAATCACACATACAGAGAGGCTTCGGCAAAAAAATAAAAAAACTAATGCTAATACCATGTCCCAATCTTTTGCTGAGGGTTTGCTAAGCCAATTATCTCAAGGTCTAGACTTAAATGGCAGTTAAGCTAGGTGAAGGGCGTTCAAGTAAACAGATTGTGTGAGTGTGTGTGTGTGTGTGTGTGTGTGTGCGCGCGTTTCGCCAATGAGAAACTTTACAGTGAAGGCATAGGCCCATGAAAGATCAGGACTGGCTTTGTAATTTCACAAGCACAACACACACTGTACGCATCTACAGTACAAGAAAGGGGGGTTCAAACACACAGTTAAGGGCTGTAAGCTTTAAGTGATATGATATAATTACCTCAGTCTGCACATAGACTTCTGCTGATTATAGACTAGACAGCGCATCAACAAAAGACATGCAAGTACACATGAACTGCACAAAAGGTTAATTTCTGCATATTTTTCCAGATTGTTGAATACGGAAAGTTAAAATGAAAAGATAGAGAAAAGAATATTCCTGAGGTTGTGTGAATAAATGCAAGACACAGACAGATAGATAAAAGAGAAAAACTGCAGAAAAGTATTCACATTTTCCAGCACAATTTAATTATAGAATAAAAACTACAAGCAGGAGCTCATCATTTTTAGAAAAGTACATATCTATGTACATGGGATTTTCAATGAGAAAATTCAGAATCTAGAATGAATTTCCTTCACTATTTACAATAAGAAATAAGCAAAAAACAAAACAAAAAGATCACAAAACAGCCTCATTTGCCATTTCACGACTATGGCTGACCCTAGTGAGTTCCTGGTTAGTTCCTGGCTTCATTATCGAAGTCTGCCTGTCTGTTTTTACCACAGGCTAGGACAGAGCGTGCTACCTGAGTAAAGGGATCCTATTCGAAAGGGTCTGACATTTGGGATTTCCCTTTTATACAGGCCAGCGTGGGGAAGTTCTGATTTTACACATGCAAATTACCCTTCTTTCACCACACGTAATGGCCAAGGGGTTTTTGAAGGGGACCTATATGGGCCTCTTCTCTTTGGGTAGTATTCACAGTATGGGCATACACAATAAGACATAGAGCAGAAAGCTAAGATGCCTAAGTGGGGGTAATAAACCTCTACTAACATCTTCTACTAACTTGGCTGCGTCAAGAAAATGTCTCAGTTTATCCTTTTGTGGGGGTTAAGGCCTGCTGTAAACACAGAGGGGAAAATGTTTGGCAGAAATTGCTATGAAATTATGTTATCAATGATTCTGCATCGAATGAAGCCAGTGTTCATGCTGATTGCAGCCCGTCTCTCGCTCTTCAACACCCTTCATCCAACTCAGTCTTCACCCTCTTTCCACTTCCCTCATTACCCTCCTGCATTTTCCCACTTGTCTCCCCTGATTCCCCCTCTTCTACCCCTCACTCTCTAATACAGCACTATCTGCCTGCGCCAGTGACATCACTAAGGTCATCTAGTTGAAAGGGCATCTGCCCTTGGGTCCGCCCACTTCCTCTTTAGCTGAGGGGTCAGGGGTCAAGAGAGGCCGGAGCCGCGAAGAACCAATTACTGTCCGGCTTCAGCCGCGCTTAGCGACAAGAGGACCCGCAGATCTGGGGCAGGGAGATGGACCGAGGGAGAGAAAGGGACACCACCCAACCCCCATCCTGCTGCTTGTCTATTGTTTTAACTGGCTTTGTCTTGTTCAGCACATCCCCTCCATCTGCACTGATCTGATAGCACTGCAGGTAATCATGTCACACTGATGACTGAAGACAAGCTTCTACTTGTCCTGATCGGTGTAAGACATCAAGAGGTGGAGATCTGTGACAGAATTACTTTTTTTTTCTTTGCTCTTTGGGTTAAGGTTGAAAGAAAAGTAACTCATGAAATCTGTTATCTATTTAACTTATTTATGCCTTTAAAATGTTATCCCTATGTTTGGTTTAAGGTGCACTGCTACTGGCAACAGACATAATCTGATTTGGGTATTTACTAAGCTCTTACGGAGCGGCAGTGCAATGCTGCTGAGTTCCTGCAGGTGGTGCGGTTGTGTGGGCTGTGAGCCACAGTAAAGACTAGCAGATTTTAACTGCGTCTGAGTGCCTTTGTGCCCATAATGCAGGGTTGGACACAAAGATAAAGATCTCTCTGCCTAAAAAGGAGAGGAGAGTTTAGGCAGACTACTTACTGGCGACAGAGAGCCAGACAAGTGCTTGAGTTTGGGGAGGTTGAGACGCCCCTCTCCACACACAGCACCACCACGGACATAAATTCACCTGTCTACTGTAATCAGTGCTCACTAACAATATTCACAAATGTAAAAAATATAAACAGATATACACATATTTCAGATTCAGTCAAACCTTTCTTTAAACAGGTCAGTTTGCATAGTAATTGTGCATTGTTGACATCTAAGTTGTTCGCAAAAGGAAATGCATATAAAACATATGTAAAATCATCTTTGAAAAAAAATACTAATATTCACAAAAAAATTCACAGGTTGTAAAAAATAGGTGCTCCTAGCTATTTATAATCACGTCGATGGGCATTTGATTTTAGAGGGGATTCTTCCCTTCTCAGTGCAATGAGACCACAGACCATATTGGCATGAGCATAGAATGTATTCTTGTGTGCGGATACGATGCTCAGTAGATGGGTATGAACGTACTGCGTGTGCAGGCCTACATCCTCTACATCCAGTCTCAGTTTTCCACATTGATACTGTGATTATGATTTTCAACTTTCATCTCCTGGCGAAGCCCCCACAGTGGATCTATAACCCCACCCTGAGGCATTTCCATCCCAAAGCTCCCTCCCAGCCCCACCACTGTTCCTGGCATGGCCCCCACCTGGCAGCACACCTTGACATGTGTTGCCAGGTTTTTCTGGGTGCTAAAAGCCTTGGCACAGGCGGGGCATGTGTGCCCTCTCTCTTTAGAGTGCACAGAGGACAGGTGCCTGTGCAGGTCCGTGCGGTCTCTGAAGTGTTTCAGGCAGTACACGCACTGCATCAGCTTCTTCTTGAAGTGGATGGTCTTCTCGTGTCGGTCCGCGTTGGACTTGAGGGTGAAGCTGGCGGGACACTGGGAGCAGAGGTAGCGCGCCGGGGCCGGCTCCGCCACTGCGGGGCGGTAGAGAGCCTGGTGGTGCAGGAGAGGCTGGGATTGGAGCTGGTGGCGGGGCTGGGCAGGTTGGTAATGCGGGCCCTGCATGCTAGGCCAGTCCAGGGACAAGGCCATGAGGGACAGGGCGTGGCGGTACTCGTGCTCCCTGAGATGCTCCAGGCTGCTGAACAGCCGTTTGCACAGGGAGCAGGCTAACCCCTGTGTGGGCCAGGCACCGCGCTCTGGCAGGACTCTAACCCCTGATCCAGCCTCTCCACCCAGCACCTCCAGCCTTCTAGTCCCTCCACCAGCCACGGGCATGGAGGCAGGCCCGGCCAAGCCTCCAGCACAGCTCCCCTCAGCCATCTGATCCCTCTCCACAGGAGACTGGTCACCTTCCAAGGCTGAGAGAGCGAGGAGAGTGAGAGTGTGAGTGAGAGTGAGAGAGTGAGAGGGAGAAAAAGAGAGAGATGAGGTAAAAGAGGAACTAACTCTTACGTTATGTAGATGTGAACATATCATATTTGAACTTTTCAGGCCTCGTCCATACCTGTGCTGTACGCTTCCATGTCCTCTGTATCTTTTTCATCCTCCTGAAAGCACAAGACATCCAGTTACATCACACACACCAATTTCTATAGTCTGTATGGAATATTGTCTGGGCATGCAGGAGACAGGCAGGTGAGGAAAGCTGTGAAGACAACCGTTTTCTCACATATATCGACAAGACAAAGAGAAACAAAGAAGTTAAACAGAAAAAAAGCAATGTGAAAAGGGCGAAAAGAAGAGAAACAACAGGTCATAATGATTTAAAGTCGTACATAAACTGTTTCAGATGAACAAGTGAACACAGAGAAAATCAGAAAGGCATGTAAATAGCTGACATTTCCTGCATGCTAGTGCTGTCCTAAGGGAGACAGAATGAGCAGTCAGTTTGATGCACTGGCAATATTATCTCCCTAATACTTATATACGCTCACCAACAGGTGATGGCAGGGAGAAAGAGGGAGTATCAAATGTAAGCTGGTCTCTATGCTCTATGGCGAGAGACATGCACTTTTGTTTGTTCAACCCCACCCGCCCCCGTATCCCCTTGGGTGCGTGTATGAGTGTTAGCAAGGTGCACCAAAACCCCCCACCACTCTCTCTTTCCTCCCTTCCACATCCAATCTAAAGCTTACCCCTCCTCCCGCCTCCTCCATGTTCCTACCATTCCTTCACCCCCCCCCCCCCACCCCCCCCCCCCCCCCCCTCCCTCTCCTACATCCCTACGCACCCCCTCCTCCTCTCTAAGAACAGAACACCATGCACTGGGCAAACAGATGGCTTGTCCACAGAGATAGGGAGGCTTGTTGGGAGGCAGGTCCACTGAAATCAAATGCTGCTCCTAAATGCTCACTCGCACATATACGCACAAGCACACGCACACACACACACACACACGAGGACAAGCATGCACTCACATCCACGCAATCATACACATACTCATACGGCCATTCTCACACACACACACACACACACACACACACACACACACACACACACACACACACATCCAATAGAACAAACAATTTCCTGGGCTGTGAGAGCAAACCTCTCATTGTCTACTAGTATTGATTCTATTCAGTCTCACCTCACTACCCCGCCTGTTATCTGCCATCTCTAAGCACATGCTACCATCGGGACTAGGAATGTCATCTCTAATATGACCACTATAAACTACATTACCACTAATGCTGAGCAATGACTCGGGGCTTGAAGGTGAATTCAGGTCTAGCTATATTAAAGATTGCATGAAAAGGAGGAGACATAGTGAAGAATGGGAAGTCTGAAAGGAAGAGAAAGATGCAAACAAAGCATACAGAAAAAAAAACAAAAAAACAAAAAACAAAAGACAAACAAAAGAGAGCAGACAGCATTTCTTCTCCAGTGTAGCAGGAAATATGCCAGATTCCACACAGAGAATATGAGATACTGAGAGGGGTTGGGCGATGGTGTTCTTATGTGTATTGGAGAGGTTGGGTGGGGGGGGGTAGATTTAGACTACAAACACCGGCCCCGCTGTCACCTGTCACTCTCCCTCTCCACCACCTCTCAACCCCCTCAGTGTGTGTGAAGAAACAGGGTGAAGCTGCCCCCCGGACACTGATCTCAGCTAAGCGTTACATGGATCAAACTCTTATCTGACTGGGTTAAAGCTGATGGAGGAGCGGTGCCCGGAGAACAGCCTCTGTCCCGGGGCTGAGCCAGGCTCTGCGTGCTTACCTCAGGCAAGGTGGAGGGCTCCGGGCCCCCGGGGGCCTCTTCCACTTCCATGTCCGGCCCTTCTGAGTGCAGCGAGGGGGCCCCAGCCCGCAGACCGGGGGCCTCCAGGGGCCGAGGCTCAGAGGGGCGCAGTGGCGTGGGTGGAGTGGGTGGGCAGTATGCTGATGTTGATGATGGTGGTAGTGGTGGTGATGGTGGAAGAAGAGGAGGAAGAAGAGGAGCAGCAGGAGGAGGAGGAGGAGAGGAGCCAGCCCCCTGTTTGTTATGAATAGTGGCCCCCGTGGCCCCTGGCCGGAGCGTGCTGCAGTAGTTGTTGGAGCGGAGCCCTGAGGAGCACAGGAAACGAGTCTCACCCACCCACTCACGTACAACTGCAACTCTGCTAGCAGCTGGCCACCAGCACACAACGGGAGAGAGTGGGCAGGGGGGCACACAGAGGCTGCCAGTGCTACACTACCAAACACTATGGAGAGGGGGAGGAAGAAAAACTCTGAAGTTTCACTTTCCACCAGCCGAGGGGAAAGGGTTAGGGCTTCTCTTCTCTCTTTCTCTCTCTTTTTCTTTCGCTCCTCTGCTCTCCTTCTCCTTCCACCCACATGCGTGCGCAGAGGATGGCCGTGTGCGTGTTTTGCGAGAGTGTGTATGTGCTGTGTGAGAGAGCAAAATGCATATAAGGAGAGGGCTTGAGGATCCTCTGTAGTGTGGAGGGAGATTGTTTTGGAGAGGAGCCATCTTGTAGCTGAAGTGAACACTTTCTCTACGCGCTGGGTAAAGGATGGCTATATCGACCAGATAAGATGTTTAGCAGCAACATGTAACAAGTTAAGGCACGGCGGATAAGGAATAATCAAATTATTCATAGAGCCTTGAGCCCTCCGTCACTACAGCAATCGCAGAGAGGCTTGTTGAGCTGCATTAATATTACATACAGTTAGGTGGTACCGAATGTGCATATCTTTTTCGTATAGTGCATATTAATCAAAGTATAATGTATTGCGGATTATTCTGGATTGTGTGTGTGTGTGTGTGTGTGTGTGGGCAGTGTTTTCGGGGAATGTCTCCAGAGTTATGCAGTGGGTTAGCCATTCATCGCCCTCCTCTGCACAACGGACAGAATCACACAACCATGAGGCTCGGCCGTGGACGGATTCCTGGAATGTTCAACTACCGCGCCCGACACTCCCCACTCCCACTTACTGAGCACACACACACACACACACACACACACACACAAAAACACTTAACTCCCCATTTCTTCCCCACCCCCGGCACCAACAGGAGGAACAACACTAAGAAGGAGGGAGAAATAGAGATAGAGAGGGAAGGGCTGGGCTGCAGGTGAGAGGTACTGTAGCTCCGGAGCAGCCGATTAACAAATGGTGTTCTGGCAGCGGAGATGGGAGTTTCTGGGAAGAGGGCTATCATGGATTATCTATACAGACGTATAGATATTACGACGTATTTTGAAGTATTTTTTTGTAATATTGTCTCATTTAACTAGCTTTTGCCTGATATTGCAGTCTTGTCTGGCAAGCTGTAAACAGTATAAAACACCTGCTACGAAGTGACAGAAGTGAAAAGATAAAGAGAGAAAGAAGAGATATAAAAGATATAATGTAGTTAAATTACAACATATGTAATGCATAAGAAATAACCAGCAACAAATGACGACTGTGTTCTCCTTTGCACTTGGCTAACTTTATCTCATCCACCTGCCACCAGAATAGCTGAGGTCCTATTAGGTTTATAGCTTTAGGGAAGGTAATTAAGGTGACTGACCAATTGCTAATAGCTAATCAACTAAGACTTACTAAGTCTGATAGGGGAAGTAGCCAGATAGGACTGAGGATTGTCTATGAGGGTCAGGGCCAAAATATAGAAAGGCTTAAAGTTGCCCCAATGGACAGTTTTACTTTATCGCTCCTATTACCGTACTGAGAAATATATGTACACTGTACCTGCTTACTGTAGCTAAGACATTCTTAGAAGAGTGCCGACCCTTCCAGAAAGTCTGCAAATAGTGTGGATGAGGCGACCTTTAAAAAAAATCCCACCATTAGACTGAAAATGTAGTTTTCGTCGCCATTACTGAAATCTGCTTTTACATTAACCGATATGGTTTATGCTTTCCTCTTCTATATTTACAGCGAAGGGTATAACATTGCTATGAAGCATCCAAATTTTAGTGCCAGAAATACCCTCAAGGCAAGTATTGTGACAAGATCGACAACATTATTGTCACAGTGATAAATAAAAATCAAACCTCCGGAGAGTCAATGTGGAGGCATTGGGATACGGGATAAGTCAATTTCAAAAGTAGCCGTGAAGTGATGACTAGCCATTGGAGAGAAAGTTCAATAATGTCGGTATGATCCCTTTAGTTAATTGGATGTTCTTTACAGCTGGTAAGCGGTGGCAGTGTGGACAGGTGCACAGGGATGGTCCGGCAAAATCCATTGTCTGGCATTGATTGTCTGACGCACAGAGGGATAGCGGGGCCTAATCCCAATGATCTTAATTGGATTTAGTAGACTGATTGACATATGGAATCGTTCAACTGTATTTTGGCATTCCACATGCCAGGAGGATATTGTCCGTGACCCATGCAAAGGATAGCCACCTGGGTAGCCATGCATTTGGGTCACACCGTGCAGACACGCGTGGGCAATACAGTAACACATGCTGTACTTAACAGGGTGGCCGTCAGTTCAGCTTGAATTCAGTCATTTTAAAATGTAAAAAAGCGAAAGTGAAAAAACTGAAAAAGCTACTCATTGGTCTATTGGTTAAACCATAGAGCATTTATTCTCAATTATTCCGTTCAAGGTAGGGTATGTGAATTTTTGTAATAAAAATATGTTTTATTAAAAAGTCAATTATACAGAGAGAGAGAGAGAGAGATAGAGAGAGAGGGAGATGGAGGCTCTATGTCAAGACTCTATTCTGATATTCACTGGTCTTTCTTGAATTGGGCCAGGTGACCTTGGTCTACCTCCTCTCTGTATAGATCAATACTTTCCCAGGATTTTAAACCAACACACTTTGATGCTCCACAGCTGAAGTAAAAGAGGGGGAAAGAGACAGGAGTGAGACAAATAGGGAGGAACTGCGAGAGCCGGCCAGAGGAGGAGAGAGTAAGGCAGAGCGTGAGGGATGAGTGTTAAGGAGGGGTGAAGGAGAAATCGAGGGAGGGAGGGAGGGACGGTGTGAGGGGGAGTAAGGGTGGAACAGGAGGAAAGAAGGACAGGAAGGATGTTAAGGAGGGGTGAAGGAGAAGTAGGGAGGAGAACAGGAGGAGGGGAAAGAGGGGGACCGGAGGACTGGAGGGATGGATGGAGGGGCGGAGGGAGGGAGCAGCGATCTGTCAAACAAGGCAGACTTGTCCTTCTCCGCCCAGTAATCTGAGGTACAGTGTTTGTTTATTTTCAGTCCTCATTTAGAGACAGGGAGAGACCCGGGGAGGGAAGGAGAGGGGGGGAGGGGGGGGTTGGCTGGCCATCCCGACAAGCCCATTTCTCTAACCCCATTGTGTAGGGAATCCAAAACTGGGTTTGGCAAACCAAAAACCTCCCCAAGGATTTCTTTGGTGACAACTGAAATACAGTTATAAGACTCATAAAACATTTTTTTTCCTTCCAGAGAGCAAATAATTAACATTCTCTAAATTCTTGAATTCTGCTTTTCATATAGTCAAGGCTGTGTGTGTGTGTGTGTGTGTGTGTGTGTGTGTGTGTGTGTGAGAGAGTGTGTGTGTGTGCAGAACAGCCTCTTGTTCCCTTCATTGCAGCTTGTGAGGCTGTCTGTCTGTGCTGTGACAGCGGCTGATTCTCCTCTTTAAGCCAACAGAAACATCTCAATCCCACACACTTAACACTTGCACAAAAGGGGTGATGTGACGTGCGTGTGTGTGTGTTTGTGAGTACGTGTTCCAAGTGTGTGCGTGTGCGCGTGTGTGTGCGATTGTGAATCCGTTTTGGTCTATTCAATCTTGGCCCTGTCTTGTCTTTTGTAGGTGAGTGGGGCTAAACTCAAAAGGCATGACGAGGCTTGGAGTTGTACCCTTCCTTTGCTTTCTCTCCTCTCACAAAGACAGGCAGAACTCAGGACAAAAGATCCAATTACTAGCCAGTAAAAGCAAAGAAACACATACAACGCGAGGCACACACACAAATGTGCCCACGCGGACGTGAACTCAAGCAAACGCGAACTCACACTCGAAGACACACACACAGAGATACACACATGTAGACACAAGTGACAGTGAAACACCCTCACTGAACGGCAAAAATACACACTGAGCACATTCCCTTGTTAACACGGGGACAAATTAAGCACAAATAAGCCTACTTTACGCAATTAAATATTTGTTTGTTCTAAAATAACTAGGGGCAGTGAGAGGAACATTTAAGCTGATGATATAAAAGGGTTTGTCAAACAGATACTACTGATCTGCTACAACACACACACACCGCACAACACTGAAAATAAATGGACGACACACATAAATACTAAAATACAGTTTACATTTAATCTTTACATCATCAAATCTGTCCATATTATATCTCTCATAACCGAAAAACTATACTTTGGGTCGATTTTTACTGCCTTGTTTGCAGGGGTTTCATTGGTTAATTTCAGTGTTTTAGTTTTAAGAAACAAACTCCCATTCTGAAGGTGCATCCAGTAGTATCAGAGAATTGTGCTGAAAAAATTGAGGAGACTAAACGCTTCGAATAAGTAAATATTTTTTGAACACCTGTTGCAGTGAAGCCGCTTTTTATGCTGCTGTGAGAATGCAGCCGCAGACCCGCTGATGCACACACACAGAAACTCTCATATAAAACCATACAAATATTTTCTCACAACAGCGAGAGCGATCCCAGCAAAATGTTCTCTCACTGAGTCACCGCTGACTAGTCATCACTGGCATCACCACACAAACCCGTTACACACTCAAGTGGCAACACACACACGCACACACACACACACACACACACACTCACACACACACACATGCACGCACACAAAAAGAGTCATACAAATACGTTGGCTGATGAGGGCAAATTCTCTGCAGCGGAGGCCACTCATGTCAACAGCAGTCAAGTCTGTATGTTTTGTGTCTCACAGATGACCAAATTGAGCAGGTACTCAAAAATACAATAGTAGATTTTAAGCAATTTGTGTATATCTGAGTTGTAGGTTATAATGAGGTGTGTGGTAGCGTGTGGTTGTGTGTGCGTGTGTGTATAGCGACGTGTGTGAGCGGGGTGTTAGTAAACAGTGACTTACGAGACAGGGAGTGTCCTCCTTTGGGCAGGTACTCGTACAGCAGGGGGTTATCATCTCCCATCATCTCAGCCCGCAATGACAGCAGGCTGTTCTTACTCATCAGCGCCGCCTTCAGATTGGCTACCGACGCCGTCGTCCCGCCCCCGGCCCCTCCCCCGGCCTCCTCCGACTCGTTGGGGCCCAGGAAGCCGGTCTCCGCGGCCAGAGCCTCCTCCTGCTTGAGGAAGAAGTCGAGGCGCTCTCCGCGGCTGTCTGAGCTGTTGGGCTCGGTCACGTCCGCTCCTGAGACAGAGGAAAAGGCAACAGAAGCAGGGTGAGGCTCTCCTGTCCTTCCACAACCATCACTGGCTGACATTATAATGGTTTAGTACAGACAACACGACCTAAGGCGGGGAAATTCAAGCAGGTGGCAGGGGACAACGATTTGAAACGATTCACACAGCGCTGTTTTAACTTCAGCTGAAGCATTACAAGCTCCTCTGTGGGTTGAGAAAAAATTCTAGCAGGGTCGGGCTTATGAAATCCTTTCAAAACCTCCCTGGATAAACTCAGAAAGGCATGGTGGTCAAGCTAAAAACAAGGCTGTTCTTCATCGTTCCTGAAAAGCTGACATTTTGGACACTCAAGGTTTTCACCCATCAGCGACGACAGCCTAGTTTGAGTGTAAAAAGACCATATTAAAGCTATTCTTTCAACCCTCTCAGCCGAGTCATCATTTCAAACCCCGTGTTTTCGGTATCGTCTACTGACGCGTCACTGTTCTGATTCATCTCTCTCTCTCCTCGACTCCCTAACATACCTCATCATCACCAGTCAACAAAATACAGGGAGATCAGAGAGTGAGAGAGAGAGAGAGAGAGAGAGAGAGAGAGAGAGAGAAAAGCAGACACAGACATAGAGTGTGTGTGTGTGTGTGCGCGTGTGCGCGAGTGTGTGTTTAGCCGTCAGTGTCATTGAAAGCCGAGTGTGTAGAAAAGCTGTCAGCAGTAGACATGTCGCTGGAGGTTCCACTGTAGATCTACAAGACTGTCAGACCACACTGCTGACGACAGCTCCGCTCACCACTCTCACACACACACACACACACACAGACACACAGACACAAACAGACACGGCTAAAGACACACACAGACACGCATACGCAAACACGCACACACACTTTCATTGCCTCCTAATTGACATTTAACTGATGACAGGTTGCTTTCCCTAACAAAGACCCAGACAAAAATACATACAAAAACACATCAGCGGCTTAGAGTCTTTGAAAGAATGGCACGTCTCTCTCCACCGCTTACACCTAAAACAAACACACACACACACACACACACGCACACACACACACACACATAGAGTCCAGGGAGCTAATGGAGACGTGCTAGTCGCCCTAAGGGTGGGGGGGGGGGGTGTGTGTGTGGGCATAATTATGTGTGATTGTTCAGGACAGAAACCTTCTGACATCCTAATATATAAGCCTACTATTCAACAAAGCCCAATGTCAGCTGAAATCACACTATGATCCAAAAGCTAATATGGAATAAACAAAGAGAGAGAGAGGGGGGGGGGGGGGAGAAAGAAAATAGAAATGGGAGAGAAAGCAAAGGAGAGAGAGGAGGGGGCGCAAATTAAAAAAAAATAAAATACAAAAAGAGTGGAGGAGAGAGAACAAAACAGCCCTATTGTCCATTGTAACTACAGTCAGGTAGCGCTAAGTGTTTCCTCTGGACTGTCTGTACAGCCCCGTGCTCGTCTGCTGCAGGGAGTCAAGGTGACAGAGAAAGTAGTTTGCCTCCACGTCTGGAATACCGATGGGTATCCAGCCACTTCACAGCCCGCCGGGTCAACGTTGACCACACACACACACACACACACACACACATGCACGCACCACTGTCAATCATTTGTCACGCACCGTACAGGGAAATGCATGTGATCGGATGGACGGATAGGTAAACACACTTGCACATAACGCACGTGTGAATCTAAAAGGTGTAGAAATGTGAGTGAGATGTGAGGGAAGGAGATGAGGCGCGACAGATAAGACTGACATGTATACGGTATAATCAGCAGGCGTCAGGCTAGTAGCAGACGCCGAGAAAGATAGTAAAAAAAAAAGAGGAGAAAAACAAGAGAGGAGAGGAGAAATGAAGAAAGAGGGAGAGGAGTAGTAGAGAGAGAGAGAGGAAGGAAAGAGGGAGGGAGAGTAAAAAGAGAGAGAGAGAGAGAGAGAGAGCGGGGGTGTTGAGCTGTGGAGGAAGCAGAGAAGATACACACAAAACACACACGCGTGCATCCACATACACCCCCTCACACACACACGCACACACACACACACACACACACACAAAGTTAATTAAGGAGGGGGTGTAGGGGTTGGCGCAGGGGGCACGAGGTGCAGGAATTCATTAGAGCTCTGCCCCCTCCTTCAGTGGGCAGCCCAGCAGCCACAGGAGTCAATCAATAACATAGATCTGCTGTTGGCCAACAACAAACACACACACACACACACACACACAGACACACACACGCACGCACACATACATGGAGAAGGAGAGGCAGACAAATGGAAGGAGAGGAAGAGAAGGGAGAGAGAGAAAAGAGGCTCACCTCTGACCCCCATCTCCCTCCACTCATCTGTTCATTGGACGAGAGAATGACCCCTGACCTGTTTTCCCAGCATCCCCTGGACGCGCGTGTCCACAGATGGAACATGTCCGCCCTCCTCACAGTCGTACAGTAACAATGCTTCAGTCACACACTACAGGCGGCTCAATTAATAGGCAGAGTTATGGAGAAGAATCGCTTCGTGAATTCCCTGTGTAGTTCAGTCAAAATCTAAATCATCTTATCTTCTATACTGTAGTAAAATGCATGAAATCAATACCTTTGATTTGCACGCCGGCGAGTGACGC
>NC_136010.1:14738979-14743979 GCF_048128805.1 Centroberyx gerrardi | reverse complement strand
TCCATCATCAGAGTTTCGGAGGAACATTCTGGCGCCCGCAGCAAATACGCCGCTGATTACGCACGCTGACCATGTAACTCCAATTTCATTTTTCCACTCGAATTAAAAGTTTACACAGCCCTCTATGTGTTCAATAAGTTTCGTGACCTCAGGAGTCATGAACACGTCACGTCACGTCATTTGCAAAAATGCAAGGGTGTTAATCTGAAAACAAGGACTCACTTCTTAGGCACCAGAATGTTTAAAGTTTGAAGATACAAGGTTTCCATTCATCAGCAGTGATATCTCTCTGCAATCCCAAAAGCAGAAAAGAATCAAATGTACTGCAGATGTAAAAGTTTGTACTGCACAAGAAAATGAACTGGGACTCAATGCAAAACAAAATTGCGAGAGACAAAATTGCCAGGGAGTGATAGCTCTCTAGAATATGAATAGAGTACGAAAGGTAAAAACATTAGAAATCGCACTGTGTGGATAGAGAGAAGAGGAGAGAGAGAGAGAGAGAGAGAGAGAGAGAGAGGGACGAGTGGAGAGAGGAACTGTTCCTGTGTTCATTTTCTCTGCCCCCACCCCCGCTGAAGGAGTGCAGCCGAGCTGAGCCGACTAGAGCCATTGAGATTAATTGCTTATGATCAAATCAGCAGAAGCTGTGCAAATTAAAGAGCCCCCACCCCCCCACCCCCCACCATCTCCCCTCACCCGTCTCCCCCCCCACCCCCCGACTCCAGACCCAGTGGACAGTGTGTGTGACGAGCCCCGGCGCTTATTCAAGGCTACAAACGTGTCATTTCCTCTTTCCCCGGAGAGGAACGGAGAGCTCAGAGAGGGCTCGAAATGGAGCGAGGGGTCGGTCAAATGGTACGGGTGCACACACACACACACACACACACACACACACACACACACACAGGCATGCACACACTCTCACACATGCACGCACACACACACACTACACACAGGGAGACTTAGTGCCCTAAGCAGAACCAGAGTTCAGACTGACATCTCGCCCCCGTTCCCTCTACTGCTCCTCTCCCTCCTTTTCTCTCTCTCTGCCTCTCTCTCTCTCTTTCTCTCTCTCTCTCTCTCGCTCTCTCTCTCTCATTAAGAGGCCATTAGAGAGAAGGACAGCGTGAGACCGCACGACCCCATCCTAACCCCTGCAACACACCCGTGAGAGGATGGGAGGGAGGGAGGGACAGAGAGAAAGGGGCAAAAGATATACAGCAGGGAGAGTGAGATAGGGAAATGGGAGGGAGAGGGAAAAGGGGGGAAAAGAATATGAGGCAAAGATAAGAGGGTGAAAGGGAGAGATGGGGTAACCGAAAGGAAAAAAAGGGGAAAGGTTGAGGGAGGGTGTATGTAAGAGTCCGGGAAGAAAGAACAATAAGCAAAAGGGTGAAAAGTGAGGGAGATAAAATAAAAAAGAAAGTGGAAAAAGAGAAAGTAAGGGATAGAAGTAGGGGGGATAGATAAACCAGTAAAGAACCAGTCTCATGTTCGGTCTTTAAATCTTATTTTTCTCAAATTTCTGCCAGTGGGGTGAGGTAAATTCCACTTGTTTCCAACGCAGTTTCACTTGTTTCAGATATTTTTCTAGAAACAAGTGTCACTGTCTTGAAACGAGGCAGAATAAGGCGGAAAATCACGCAAGATACGATATTTTTTTTTAAACAAGTGGATTTAGGGGGGGAGAAAAAAAAGTGAAGTTATCTCACCGCACTGACAGATTTTAAGACTCAATACTAGATTAAAAGACTTGTTTGCAGTGTGCAGACTGCAGAGGAGGAGAGAGGGCCACAACATGGCAGATAGAGGAGGTATGCATGAGTCAGAATGGAAGAGAGAGGTAGAGAGGCGTGTGATAAGTACGCTGTGACTTTAGGAGAAGGGGATAATTTGGGAGTGGAGGGGAAGACGGCTAGGCTGCTTCCTCAGTCGGACACAGGAATGTAGAGCGGGCGGATCCCAGTGTGTATGTGTGTTTCTATGTGTGTGTGTGTGTGTGTTTCTACGTGTGTGTGTGTGTGTGCCAGACAGGAATCCTTAACCCCCACAGACTCCGGCTCCACTTATCAGGGCCTGAACAGAGGGGTATGGGGGGGGGGGGGGGGGGGGGTTTAGAGGGGGAGAAGGGTCTGGGTGTCCTGCGCTATCACGTCCACTCCCCCACCCTCACCCCTATGACTCCTTTCTCCTCTGCTGTCCAACACACACACACACACACACACACACACACACACACACACAGACACTAAACCTTGAAGCTGGATGTCTCTGAGGCCAGAAGAACTAAGGGAAGGCCAAACAGTCTAACCACGAAAATGAAAAAAAAAAAAAAAACACTGCCAGACAATTACACCGTATACCATGCACACACACACACACACACACTCTCTCTCTCTCTCTGTCTCTATCTCTCTCTCCCTCCCTATCACTCTCTCACGCTTACACACACACAACTCTTGGGAGTAAACTCCAAAATCCTTGAGCTTTTCTCAACAGCCATCACCTTCCACCACTCTCTCCTTCAACCTGTCAATATTTGGCATTCTCTCATTCCCTCAGAACGCAGGTCAGGGGTCCTTAAACTTTTTCGTCCGAGGACCCAACTTCAGAAGGTGTACTACTACTGCTGGCAACTCCTGTTGTGCGAGGTCCCACCTGAAACAAGCCAGCGAGCCACTTTGCATTCAGAGACGCTGACATGGGAGGAAGAGGGGAGGCGGAAGAGAGGAAGATAGAATGCGTGGAGGGGAGATCAGGTGAAGTTGTAGGGGAAGGTGTTTACTTTGTATGCATGCTGTTGGAGTATGTGGGTATCAAGGAGGAGGGTGGAGACAAAGGGGAATAGGGGCAGGGAAGTGATATGGGGCAACGCCTGTGAGGGCAAGGGGACAAAAGACAGGAACGATGCTGGGATTAAAAAGGAGAATATGGCCTCTTTTTTAAAATTGGTAGCCTCTCACGTCTAATGACAGAGAGCAGTGGCAACGGTCCACCGGAAGAAATCCACACTGGTTTATCTGGTGTTTGCTGGTGTCTGTGTGTGTGTGTGTGTGTGTGTGTGTGTGTGTGTGTGTGAGGGGGTGAACACACGAACAAACAAACACAAAAGCCCACAGATCCCACTGGTGGGGATGAAGTTTAACCAAAAGCCCTGCCCTCGCAACATTTCAAGCCCATAGACCCATTGCGAACCCACACACAAACACGCACGCACACAGACACACACGCACACACACACACACACACACACACACACAGGCCATAGCTCCAGTGTATAAGATGAGTGAGAAGAGAAGTGACAGTGTGAATTGAAGGGGTGTAAGGAGGGAGGGTATAACAGACAGAGGGAAGGAGGGATAGAGGAGAGAAGGAGGGGACAGAGGGCTGTGAAGGACAGACAGTGGCTTCCAGGACTGTCTTCAACCCTCTATAACTGTCAGACCCCAAAAACAGCCGTACGTACGCGCAAACACACACACACACACACACACACACACAAGCACATGAGCACAGGCAATATATCAAAACAACACAAACACAACAGAACCCATGACTACCACACAAACACACACACACACACACACACACACTACTTGTGTGTACACAGCCCAAGCCATAATTGTCCCCTGTGGTGATTTTGGCCTTTCCCTCCTAGTTTCTCATTGCCGTTGGCCAAGTCTTCTGTATCTTTAACACTTTCTTTTTTTCCTCCTCTGAAAGACGGAGCGGGGGGGTGTTGTCACAAGAGAAAGGATAGAGGGGGTGAAAGAGAGAGAGAGAGAGAGAGAGAGAGAGAGAGAGAGAGAGAGAGTAGGGTTGAGGGCTGAAGGAAGGAGGTGTGGAGGGGTGTGACGGAGGAAGGGGGGGAACGGAGGGAGGGAAGAGGAGAGAATGAATGTGTAAGAGGAAGGGAGACTTTGCCCTCCAGCGGGAACACTCCCACGATTGTGTATGTGTGTGTGTGTGTGTGTGTGTGTGCGTGTGTGTGTGTGTGTGTGTGCGTGTGTGCGTGCGCGCGAGTTGTGCCTCGGCCAAACCGACACACCCACAGGCTGTAGACCTCTATATCCTGTTCGGGTTGTCCGTTTGTCCAAACATCATGCACCTCCCCCCCCCCCCCCCCAACCCCCCCACCCCCTCACCCCCCCTCCTCGTCTCTCCCCTTTTCTAACTGGTCTGACGGGGGTAGAGGCCGCCGAGGGAGTGGGTACAGTAAAATAGAACAAAGCCACCTTTCTAAAATAAACAGACAGGGAAAGAGGAACTTTGGGTCGACTAAGAATGAGAGAGAGACAGGAGAGAGAGAGAGAGAGAGAGAGAGAGAGAGAGAGAGAGAGAGACAGAGAGAGAGAGCATGGTTCCAACCCTAATGTACTTTTTTTTAATGTTAAACTCGTCACCAAGTTACAGTTTCTGCCTTCTCCTGTCAGTCTGTCAGTGTAGCCTATATGTCTTCCTGCCTGTCTCTCTCTCTCCCCCTCACACACACACACACACACACACACACACACACACACACACACACGCGCGCAAACCCTTTACCAGTCTCGATATCCCGGCTGCTTGCGCTCGACTAACTCTGGGTGAATGCTGGGTACAGTGTGACACATAAGCCACAGCGAGCAGTGCTGCCAGGCTCACGGCTACAGGGCCCATTACTGGCTATCAGATCACTGGAGGAGAGAGGAGAGAGGCATCCTAGCTCACATCACATCACATCTCCATCTCACATCTCCAAAAAGAGGAGCCTTGTCACGGATCTCCCGTGGAGGAAGGAGTCCTAGCTCCGACAATATCTCTTCATCGACCTGGAGGGGGGGAAAAAATAAAAAAAATAAAAAAGGGAGATGCAGTGGCCCTCAGGTATCATCTTCTTTGATAGATGGCAGAAAGGAAACATTAGGATAAATAAGTGGGGTGAATTATAGAGCATGCTGAGTGTGTTTTCGGAGCGTGATTAATGTCTGAGTCTATAGGTGTGTGTGTGTGTGTGT
>NC_136010.1:14716479-14736479 GCF_048128805.1 Centroberyx gerrardi | reverse complement strand
CACGTGTGATTGAACTCTTCACGTCTACATAATCAGATGCTCTAAGCTGTGTTTGTGTGTGTGTGTGTGTGTATGTGTGTACGTGCGTGTGTGTGTGTGTGTGTGTGTGTGTACGTCACACTGGCCATCTACCGGATTGCCAAAATCCCCCAAGCCAACACAAAAGGTCACCATGTGTGTTTTTTTTTTTCTTTTTTTAATACCAGCAAAAAACGCTAAAAAAAAAATTCCAGTTCTGTTTTGTGGGGAAAAGATTAAGTCGGTGTTTGCCCCAAGAATAAAGGAACTCATGCTTTCACCAGTTCATGCTTCTTCTCCATCTACTGACTAGGGGAAGAATGTGCCAGGGGAAGATTATGAAGTTTCCTTCCAAAATGACACATCCGCCTTTTTAAAAAAAGTGACACCTGCACCTACTAAATGGATAGCACAAAATGTAAAAAAAAAAAAAAAAAAAAAAGGATCTGGTACATTTCAAATGACTGTAGTCAATCTATGCCCTTTGTTGACAAAATTATAATTTTATAGACTGGATCCTCTATATTTTCGATTTTAGAAAAATTGAATGATGAATGATGATATTTTATATAATTCTATAATTTTATATGACATATTTTAGAATAGACCTCATATGAAGTTCATTTGAGTCTGAAAGGGAAATGTATGTATAAATAAGTATATACATATATATATATTATATACTATAATATACTAAACTACTTTTTAAATGCTCTCCTGTGATTTTCTAAACATACTGGCTTTGATTTGCAGAAGCATCGGGGGCCCAAACTAAAAATAATATGAAATAATTATTCACAGGCCAGCTACGTAAGCAGGCAGGAAAGTAAAGTCATGGGACTATTTAAAGCTCTCCTCCCCAAAATGTTACTTCCAATACAGTATTATATAGAAAAACAATCCAAATGATCAGGTATGATCAGTGAAATGAGTATGCAGGCACAAGAGTATTGATTCCCCTTTGCCAATTTAACACTGAAGGTTAAAAATGTTTGTGTCTACCGACGCAGGGCGAGTGTAAAAAAAAGAGTGAAGTGAGATCAAGTGTGAGCGAGAGAGAGAAAAGGAAGTTGACTGCTTAGTGGCCTCAATAATGACAACAAGTGAACACAGCAGATGTTTGCAAGGGAAGGGGATCTAAAGAAAACAAATCCTAATTCCTGCAGCTGTTTATGTCAACATCGGCACACGGCGTTTTCATGCAAACCCTCGAAAAGGCTCTGCGTTAATACTGTGAGCCTTTACACAGCCTTATATTATCCTTATATTACAGAGTAATCCAATGAAATCCTCAGTCAGTCAGCCCGTGTCGTATGTAACATTAGCGCCACACATACTAAAGCACGGACACTGATGAGAGATGAGAGTAAGAGAGAGTGAAAGAGTGAGAGAGAGGGAGAGAGAGTGAGAGATGGAGAGAAAGAGGGAGAGAGAGTGAGAGAGACAGAGAGAGAAAAAGAGGGAGAGAGAGTGTCTAGGCACTTTCCATCAATAAGGAATGAAGCAATTAAGCTAATCTCAGACTGGAGGTGCCCTCTCTCTTTTATACCTACCATATCCCTTCATGGAAACCAACAATTGGACAGGATGGCACAACACCCCCCAACCACACACACACACACACACACACACACAAAACAAGCCAACCCCCCATACAGGCTCTAAGGACTCCCCCTACACAAAATGACCTCACTAAACCTGTTCAGCAAATCCCCAACCCCTTCCCTAAACACACAAAAAACCACCTCCTGCAAACGGGCTGAACACACAACAGTGAAACATATCCTGAGTGTCAGGCCAAGGGATGAAAAGCACACACACACACAACCTGACTCATACCCGACCACTCTCAAACGTCATGTTAGCCCACTGGCAACACGATATTCCACTGCTGAATGGCAAGGTCAGCCCTCTGAAGGAGACCCAAATAGTTGATAATCACATGATACAAAGACTCTCGTTTCCTCCTTTCCCCATTCTTCCCATTACCATACCCTTCTCTCTGAACCACTGAAAATCCAGTCCCTTAGCCCAGTTAAAAGCGGGGATAAATAGTTTTTTTTTGGCTAACACCGGGTGAGTCTACACCAGCACAGGCAACACTAGACTTCCTCTAACCTTTAGGCAACAGTGAGAAAACATTTCCTAGGTAATGGCTACTTTACCACAGCCAGGCTAAAACTCGACCACGGAGCTGGCCCACGGGCTTAATGGTGCCATTCACTGTGTTTGTGTGTGTGTGTGTGTGTGTGTGTGTATGTGTGTGTGTGTCAGTGTTGTTGAGTTCAGTGTTGCGGTAACTTAAGGAGACAGGTTGCACTTGGGCATCGTAATAAGGTGTGAGTGCAGGTCACAAAATCCGGGACTTAGGACACTTAGGAGTTAAGTCGGCAAACTCATATAAGCCTATACGGATCTTTCTGTCCTTCTCTCTCTCTCTCTCTTTCTCTCTATCTCTCTCTCTGTCTGTCTGTCTCTCTCTCTTCTTCTGTTTTTCTTTCTCTCTCTTTACCCCTCTCATCTACCCTCCCCCCCCCCCCCCAGTCTCTCTCCACTCCACTCCACTTTCTCTTTCTCTCCCTCTCTCTCTCCCCTTCCCCTTCTCTCGCCCTTTCCAGAGGTCCTTCCCTAAACCCCAGAGAGAGGGGGAGGAGTTTGGGATGGCGAGGACGCGCTGGTAATCCGTGCAGTGACCCAGGTCAATTCAATTATCCTGTTTTCTTTAGCTGCGCGACGCGTGTGCCCATTTCACAGCCAACTCCCTTAATGCGCCCAGGATTAGCTTCCCTTACTTTTAATGATCTACCTATCGACGCCTTGGGCCCCACAGCACGCACACATACATACACACATACACACATACACACGCACGCACGCACGCACGCACACACACACACACACACAAACAGGTAAAAGTGTTTTAATGTATTAGTTTTAGTGTGAAGGAATTCACTAAACACTTCTGTAAGGCTGAGGATCAAGAGAAGCTTTCTCAAAATAAGTATGTGTGTGTGTGCGTGTGTGTGTGTGTGTGTGAGTGTGTGTTTGTGTATGCATGTGCTTGTGTATACGTGGGTGTGTGTTACATAAACTGCGGTAAGAAGAGGATTTTATTATCCATCTGCATTTACCCCGGCTTCACCTCACACCTCCAAGATTTGAGATAATCATCTTAGGCCTAGCACGTTACAGTAGAACCTCGCTAATCTGAACCCCCGAGGAAAAGAGGTCATTTTATACTATTGAGCTGTATGGACGGCTGAAATTCACTGAAATACCAGGCCAAGACACAATTCACAACATGAAGCGCACATGTATTGCAAAATGCCCTGCACACCCCTATGTGCCGTTAAACCTCATTGCATATGTCAACAAAGCAGATCAAACAATTGCACACAGTTGGCGCTCAGGTGGTTAGGAGGTCTGCTTTAAGACAGAAGCATAGATAAATGAGATTCTACTGTAGTTCGGTGTTGAGACATCACACTCACCTAATTATCCAGCCTAATCTAATTATCTCACCACACATTCCTTAATTACCTGCCTGGCTAACTAACTAAGTACATTAGCAAAGTGCGTCTAGAGCCTTATATTCACTGAATCAACACCGCAAAATACTTTCCAGCAGTAAAGTGAGTTTCTGCTTTCGTTTTTGGACCGCATCCATCCAACCCATTTTGAGAGCCAATCCAAACCCACCCCACCTGCTATCGTGAAAATAAAGTAATGATCTAAACCACAAATCCACTCATTTGTAGTACTTTGCTTTAGAATAAAAACTGTTTGGACCTGAAACCGCATGGCTTGCTCTCACCATTGTCATTAGCTGACCCAAATCTACTCAAACAGCAGATGAAACAGTGGGTCTTGTCCATTCGGGTCCAAAAACGACATCTCTGTTATCTAGTATAGCAGGATACTGTGCAGTAGCATTTTCCTTAAGATTGTAGACAGAAAATACAGGTAGGAGCAGATGGTGTGTCTTACCTGGGATATCCTGTCCGTTGTAGTTCCATCCGGCCACAGCCAGGATGGAGGGCAGTGGAGATCCAGGCCGACTGTCCCTGTCTCTCTCCCTGTCCCGCTCTCTGTCCCCATTCCCCTCAGCCTGCTGGGTAATGTGTCTGACCGTGTCCTTGTTCTTCCTGTTCTTCCTCCGGCCCGACCCTGAGAGGGGCTGCCAGGGCCCCTCTCCTCCGCCTCCGCCTGCCCCTCCCGCCCCTCCCGGCCCCTGCTCCCCCTGGCTCTGGGCCGTTCCCCTGGGAGTGTCCCGGGGATGAGAGGAGGAGGTGGGGGACACCTGTTCCTCTTTGACGGTGACGGGCCGGTAGTCGTGCGGCCAGGCGGGCTGGGAGTCGTGGCAGGCTTCCTCCTGGCTCTCGTGGCTCTTGGGGGGCTCCTGGTCCTCCTTGCCGTAGGTGCTGCCTCCCTCGTGGCAGCTGGCGATGGCCGAGTCCCCAGAGGAGTTGGCGGGGCTGGTGCGGCGGCCCAGCCAAGGGGAGGTGCTGCGACCGGACATGATGGAGGCCAGGGCTTCGGACGCCATGCCAACTATCCCTCCTCCTCCTCCTCCTAGCCCCCCTCCTCCGACGCCCCCTCCTCCTACTATCCCCACTCCTCCTCCTCCACCTCCTCCTCCTCCTCCCCCTATGCCGGGGGCGGCCACGGCGCCCATCTCAAAGTCGGCCAGTTCGTCGGCCATCTCGGAGCGGATGCTGATGTCCAGCGCGGCCTTGATGAAGCCGTGGCAGGCCTGGACGATGTCCGTCATCTGCAGGTAGCTGGCGGCCGACATCACCTCGATCACGTTCTTGCTGGTCAGGGCGAGGTGGGCGGAGTACATGAAGTCCAGGATGGCCTTGAAGCCTGTCGCCGTGACGATGTCCAGGTGAGTGACAGTGGTCTGGTGGTGAGGCTCTGCCCCTTTCTTCACCTGGAGGACCACAACAAATAGTGTTCATGGCAGCGTTTTTCTCTAATAAAACCCTTTGTGGTCCATGCTATCTATTTGCTTTGTGTAAGATATAAATAAAATCTGTTTTTAACACTGAAATGAGCACAATTTTTGATATTGATCAACTGGGAAACACAAAGAACAAAATTACTATGCTCTCAAAGAAAAAACATGTGTTCAGACTCCCTTAACCAGTCTGCCCAAGCGCAGCGGTCTCTTACCTGGCAGTAAAGAGTCTTGAAGTAGCGCGAGGAGCCCAGGAGGACATTCTTGTGGGCTTTGAAGATCTTGCCGTCGACAATGACACAGGCATCGCAGAGGATGCCGTGCTGCCTCTGCTCATTGAGCTCTCTGAGGAGCTGACGGTAGTGAGAGGAGATCTCCATGTCCTCCTTCCTGTTGTTCATCTGTGTAGCTGACCGGTAGCCTCTCCTCCAAACTGTCTGCTGGGAGATGAGAGAAGAAATACGAGCCATAGGAGTTAACTTGAGCCGCAATGTGTAGCAATAGACCGTAAATATATAATATCCCACAAAAACATGGGGAAACGTGACAGTTTCAATTGGACACAGAGGTCAAAACAAGGCAGAGAGGAAGAAAGAGAAAGAGAAATACGGGGGCAGTGAAATCCAAGCTGGTTTTGTGACATGTCATTGTTCCCCTGAAAGCCAAATCCACTAAACCCCAAACATCAAAAGGTATTTCAAATCAATTCCTGAGCAAGAAAACAAGATAATTTTGGAAACGTATTCAGATTTTTCTCCTCTAGGTCAATACGAGTGGTGGATGGCAATGACTGTAAACAAAACCCATTGCTTGGAATGTTGTTTTCATTCTAATATAAGGGGGAAAATAAGTGAATTTCGCTGAACCGCTGCTTTAAAGATGAGCCGGGGTAAGTATATCGCAGTAATGACTGTGACAAATAAAACAATGACATCAATAGAAACCACATCTCAACTGCTGTAGTTTGATGTCTAAAAACAGCCCTGTAACAAATAGTCAAAAATCTCGGTGTGTAAACCGTGGCTGACAGGTTCATTTCCAGAAAATGTGTGGCTGGGTGTGTGTGTGTGTGTGTGTGTGTGTGTGTGTGTGTGTGTGTAAGCTCATTAAAAATGGCAGTTTCACAAAATATTTGAGAGGAAGAAAAGCACCTCATTTAGTACAGACCACTTTACCATTAAAATTATCAATAAGCACAGCCTCGATTCGTTTTATTTTTTTTTCCCCCTCTTTTGACAGTGAATATTCGATCAACACTCTACTTAAGAGGAAAATTCGCTCTAAACCATTCACCTCAATAGCTGTGATCTTGGACAGTTCGGTCTAGGCTGTGAACACAGTTTCTCCTAAAGCTACAAACAATAAGATCTCTTAATGACAAATTCTCATTCACTGTCAGCGAATAAGGGACCAACTTCCAGTATCCAGGGTGATGTTACAGGGGACATATTGCGACACAGTGACATATTTTTTGTTTGTTACTCTGACCACAACAAGTCCATAGTGAAGCTCATCATTTGAACTCGCAAGCTATTAGTCCACGAAGCCGGGCTTAAGGGCTTGGTTCTCTGGTTTCTGGCTTTGGGAGCTTGGTTATGTTCGCAAATATTGATCTAAGATCTAAGTGGATTTTCGCTTTAACGTAAATAAAACATGTTCAAACACACTATGTCCTGTGTTTTCTCTGTTGTGTACAGGTTGGATTACAGACTAGAGACTTGTTCAACACACACACAATAGAAGGGATGCGGGAGAAGGGCGAAGACAGGGGAGAGGAGAAGGAGACAAAGGGAGATGCATGCGTATCGCAATGTTGAACCAGCGAACAAGGTGGCGGAAAAACAAAGAGAAACCGCACTCGAACACAAATGTACACACACACGCACAGAGAGAGAGAGACAAAAACCCAAACACACACACTCAGGCAGTGCATTAGCCAGAGCATTAGCAGCCGCCGTTCCCGCTCTCGTCTCAGTGAGGGCTAAATCGCGGGGACGCAGAGTGTTACCAAACGCAGCGGTGATTTGTTTTGGGAACGCCACAGCTGTCAGCTCTCATTGGCCATCCCGGGAGATGACAGCCCGGGTTGGCCAAGGTGACAGCAGCGTTTGCTCGGGGGCCGGCACACTTCAGGTCATGTTTAGCAAAGCTCTGCTCAACCTGATGGCTTGTAAGATCAGATAAATCCACAGTGTCTCCCACGTCCACTTGGACAAACACACCTCCTGTGAACGGCAGTGGACGAGCGGATGGAGTGATGGTGACAACTGCTGAAATCTCCCTTTTTCCAAAAAAAAAACAAAAAAAAAAAAAACTGTTCTGGGTCCCATCCAACGCACGGCTGGCTCACAGCCTTTCACTTTGCTTGGCTTTTCTTTAAGCCATAGAAAAAAAAAAAGAAAACTGAGGAGAAGAAACTTGGATGTGAATGCAGAATAACAGTGTCCCTCAGTGTCTCAAAAGGCCAGTTTTGACGCAAGCGTTTTTATCCTTCGGCTCACACATTGGTAGAAAAATCTATTGGCAGTCTAACCTTGAGGTATTCTTTGCTTTCTGTGCTGTCCTGATGGAGGTATTGAGAGCGGTCACCCTTCACCTTTAGAGACAAACCACGCTGCTCTAAGGACACAATCGCCCCCTTCCTCCTCTCTCCACCTCTTCTTCTCTCACTCAGGGCCGTTGGCACATTGAATTGTATAGTCTGGTCTATAGGATAGGCTCCCTCTCACAGACAGCTAAAACATAGAGGAAGGAAGTCATTTATGGACTATTCACAGAGAAACACCTCAGTACCCTCCTATCCTTCTTTTTGTCCAGGACGTGTATGGTGAGATACAGGGTCACATCGATATCATTATGTATAACACAAGCTGGTCAGCGGCCCTCATTTTAATGGGCTGTAAATGTATCTATTGGTAGCTCACAGCGACATGTCAAAGAAGCAAAGGAAGAGTGCTGTTAGTTCATCAGTGTAACTTTTCATTAGTCAATACTGTGTGGTAAAGCTTGTCCAAAGAGCTAATGATAATATTAGCATATTGTACTGATACATTCTAAAGAGAAGGCCATGGTTCTCAGGGAGTATCAAAGGTTTGCAGTGAGAGTGTGTGTTGTTGTTTGTGTATGTGTGTGTGTGTGTGTGTGTATGCGTGTGTGGCAGGGGTTGCACCAACAGACATGTTAAATGATGCCTCAAATTTAACAAAAACAATGAGCAGTAGAGGGTAAAACAACAACAGAGAGAGAAAGAGAGAGAGGGAGAGAGTGTGAGAGAGAGAGAGAAAGAGAGCGGGAGAGAGAGAGGGAGAGAGAGACAGAGAGAGGACTAATCAGATTTACTGCTTCAACAGACTCACACAGATACAGAGTTAGGAGTTAGGCAGAGAGAGGGGAAAAAAGAACTTTAATGGAGTGCGCTTCGACCTCTGAACTCTTTGGTTTGCTTGTCTAATTGGCTTGTTTAACTTCAGCACGTCCAATCCCCTTCAGCCAGAGAGCCTTTTCTCCAGGGGAACCAATCCCCATGCTGCTCCTATCACAGAAACATCACAAAACAACTCCAGTGTTCATCCTCGCCTTTTAATGCCCTCCGTCTTACCCCACCTCATACCATCAACAGGCCCAACCCCTCTCCTTCTCCCCTGTGAGCAGCTTCTCTTTATAGCATACTTTCCCCCCCCAATATTACCCTTACACTGCATTGACACAAGATGGGAATGTAAGGTAAAATGGACTTGTCAGACAATCAGCTAGAGAGAGGGAGAGAGAGGGAGAGAGAGAGAGAGAGAGAGAGACTTTTGTGTCTCATCGAAAGCATTAGCAGTCTCACCAAGGCTACAGAAACTAAAGCCTCCTTTCAGAGTGTCACAGAGTAGAAGGGAAAAAAAAAAAAAAAAAGCTTTTCATCCTTCTATGAAATTTCACCAAAAAAGAAGCAAGGAAAAAGTCATCAGGAGGCAGGCTGACAGTCTGTGTGTGCTTATTTGTGGTCAGAGCCGATTGTTTCAGTAAAGCATGCCACCAGAGCTCCAAGTCCCTGTCACCCTTCTGAGGCCAAATCAGAAGTGACTGTCCTCCTTAACCCCCCCAACACACACACACACACACACACACACAAGCACCCCCCCTCCACCCCCTGCCCCTAAATACACAGACGCACACAAACACTACCCACACACCACCACACACAGCCAATGTCCCGATGAAGCCGCGCACATTCACACACTTAGCACAGCCGTCATAGCATCACACCCAGTTTGTCCTGGTCACATCACAGCAAAGTCACTTTAGGCCCCGGCCAGACAACTAAAGAGATGAGACGTGTGATGGAGTGAGAGAATGGGGCTTCCTCCTTCTTGCGTTTTCTCTCTTTATGCAGCCTGTCCCTCCGAGCCAGTTCTCTCCCTCCTTGACCGCAGAGGACCAAGGGGAGACGGAGAGCGGGACGACTTTCTGGATCAGAGGCAGAGGCATACTTTGTTTGCGAGGGGGTTTTTACATTCTACAACATTCATGGCAGGCTCATGCCATCGTTCATACACAATCAACACTTGTATTGTGTTATAACATGATTACAGAATAGATTTCAGACAATAAAACTCCCTCGCAGCATTAGTTCTGTGTGTCTATTGATTTATTCCTCATGACTATCCCCTCCGCTCTCAGTTTGCCAAGCGGCCTTGGTGACATTAGTGCCGGGACAAATCGGCAACTAACACAGAAACCTAAGTACGTACAAGCACACGTGGTACAAGGGCAAGCTCATATTCAAGAGGACAGTGCAAGACAAACTACAGTCAGTGGGCTATGCATATCCCTCAACATACTGTATATACTTTCAGCATTCTGGGTATAAGGTTTGGCTGCCTTCAATTTCTTTCTGTATGTTGGCACCATCCAAATAATTGCATGTACTTCCATTTACTTCAAATGAGCGGATTCCAGTTGGTGAGGGCAAATTAACATTTAGTTGCCAGTGTGTTGCCAGCACAATTGTTTCCTCTTGCTAATCACTCCACATACAAACTGCGGTCCTCTGCTCAACATACATGAATAATCAGCTAAGCAATTAAAACAATTGCAACAATTCTGCTCATTATTTGATAAAAATGTCTTCTGTTGGACAAGCATGTCAAATTGAATGAACGCTGAGTTCTGTTCCTCATGTAGGTGCTATAAAATCAAATAAAAATAAAGAAATAAATAGAAAATAACATTGCCAGACTGCCAACCATGGAGAAACACTTGGAGTAGCCAAAGCACCTAGAATGCCTGCTAACTTTTTTTCTGCTCATGTGTGTCTATGCTGTAAAAAATGTCTAAAGCATGCAGCACATTTTGGATGAATTACCTATTTACTGATCACCAAAATTCTGACAGGGTGTATATACCTGAAATAAATATTGAACCATTTACCGGAGCTCAGCATAAACTGGCAACAATAATTTAATGCAGTAAAAAAATACAAATTGAGTAATTTTTCAGAACAACAGATAATAACACTGTGTTACACCTTCCAACACAGCTGAGACATATTATTGCAGTTTGTCAGTTTGACTTTGCTGAGAGTAACACATCAAACCACATTGTTTTATTTTATATGTGAACTTAGGAGTGAATTCACAATCTCGACAGTCGGCATCCCCACTTCTACCTTGGCACTGTCACTGAAAGTCAGTGGGGAGAAAGCAGGAAAAACTGGCCAGTGATGGAAGGAGTGAATGAATGTGAGGATGGAGGAGGGAGGGACGTCAAATCAAGAGTCAAGAGTGGGAATTTGCTGGGAAAATGACAATTTGTCAATCATCCCAACTTCATGCCTCGGCTACAATTTTATAGATTAAAAAAGGAACAAACTTCTTTTGGCGTATCAATTAGCAAATTGTACCAGCGTACTTTGATTTAAAAATGCAGAGTTTCTACGCAAAAAGCGTACAGGTTAACAGGTCTGCATTGCATGAATTATGTATTATGTAAAACCCTAAATATAAAGTGATATCTATGATGTCACACTCAAGAAAGGTATAGAAGATCATATGAGGATCCCTGACATGACGTGCTAATATCCATGAAACATTCAGGTGAAGGAAGAAGAACTGTAGGTTTGCTTGCAAGCAGACTGGTTCCCATATAATGAGAGAGAAGACTGGAAAAGAAAATACAGCAGGTATAAATGGCTTTTAAATTTGAGGCGCTATTCTTCAAACAAGTGAACCAAGAGCAGTATGGTGGAGGAGACAGCCATTAGTTAGCCATAGTAAAATCTACTGAGTCAATCTACAGGCATATTCAACCGAAAACTGTATTAGATTAAAAGTTTATTATTGTTATTTTGACATCCACAATGTAAGCCTAAATGAGTGACAAATGTTTGAAACTGCTTTGGATGTTGATTGTTCATTTGCAACGACCACGAAGGCTCGTTATGAACGTGGGACGAACTTACAAAAAAGCCTCAACAAAAATGGAGTAAGATAAAAACTAAAAAGGAGACAAGTGAAAATGAAAGGCAGAGAACCAGACAAAGATAGAGAATAGTGAATAATGGACAGAAAACAGATAGGGCAGTATTGTGGAGAGAGAAAGGCGGATAGAGACGGAAGATAGAGGGAGGGGGAGACAGGAAGAGTGACTCAGGCAGCCAATATTTTTTAAACAGCTTTGCTTCCACTCAACTGGGCATCAAGGCCATTATCCCGGGGTTAATCCCCAATCCGACGGAGCTGGCAGCCTTCCGGGACAAGCCAGGGTGGCAGCCCGTCAACAAGGCTGGCATGGACAAAAATAATACACACACACACACACACACACACACACACGCACGTACAGGCGAGCACAGCCAGACACAGGGAGCCATGCAAGCCTCAATTAGAAAAAGTAACACAACAAAACTATTAACTGTGAATGGCTTGTTCTTCTTCTCCTGCATTGTCTGCTGAAAATAAACTACTGCTTTGGTGGTCCTTCATTTTATGTCTCTGCCCAACCTCTTTCCAGCTCACTGTATGTATTCATGTTGTCAGTGTCCCTCGTTTCTTTCATTCGCACACCCTCCATCTGTCCACCTTGATCCTTTTCTCCACCTTCACCCGGGTCTAATCATGCAATATTTTGCACTCTGTCTCTCTCTCTCTTGTTCCACTCTGTATTTCCCTGGCTGGCATCCAGGGAACCAAGGTGGAGGAGGAGATGGACCCAAAGAAGGATAGCCTTGTCATGTGGAGAGGGACCAAAGAGGATCCAGGAGGCTTAGAGAGACTTAGCACTTTTCCCTTCACCCCTCTGCCCCTCCCTCCGGCCTAACCCCACCCTGCACACACAGCCCGAAAACAACACCTAGACCCTCCCTATGTGCACCCGGGGACCTCTGTTCCATTCATTCCGCTCGCCCGTTCACATGAGCTCACCTGTCAAAAGCTCTTCCGCAATCCTCCTCCCTCCAGCTTATAACGCAAACGTGTGGCTGCGGCTCCAGCCCATCTCTGGCACCTTGCCTTCTCACCTCCAGCCACCTGTATGGGCGCTAAGCCTGGAGTGATCTCAGGGGAATCCAGGTCTGGTCGGGATGAGCTGGGATCATCCCAGGGTGACCGGAAAAAGGTGTGACTCCAAAGAGTCCGTGTTTATATATTGATGTTCTTTGGCCTACACGCTAATGGCTCCGTCTCAACTTCACCTCGTTCCTCCGATGCCCCGCAAAGTCTCAGTCACACAAAGCACTGCCCCCTTCCAGCAAGGTGCAGGGAGAACCTGTCCTAAGTGTTGGCCCCTCCCTAGCATGGGCCAGTTTGACATATCAAGAGTGTCAAATGGGGTGAGAACATGGTTAGGGTTGAAAAAAAATCCAAATCCCCCCATCTGCCTGTCTCTCTGTCTCTGTCTCTTTTTATGTGTCTCTCTTTCTGTCTCTGTCTCTCCCTTACACTCATGTACGTGAGTGAGTGAGTGTGTGTGTGTGTGTGTGTGTAGTTTCTGGGCTATCTTTCTCTCTAGGCCCCTAAGCCTGCTATGTCTCCCATGGTAACTCCCTGACTGACGACCCGGGGCTTAGCCTAAATTCTCTCTCTATTAAAAGCTGTGAAATGCAAATAATGAAACATCTCATTACCACTGTCGGAGAACCCAAAATGAAAGGAGGGGGAGAGCAGGAGGGAGGTGTGGAGAGGGGATGAGGAGGACTGGAAGACGATGAAGTGGCAGGAGGGAGGGAGGCGGAGGAGGGGAGGTGAGAGGCCGGCAGAGACGAGAGCGAGAGCCGGAAATAAAAGGAGTGAAACAAGGGGAGGAATGGATGGGAAAAGAGAAGAGAGAGGAAGGGAGGATGGGATGAAAAAGGCAGAGGAGGGAGGAGAGGGGAGGAGAGGTGAGGGGAAGGGAACAGATAGCCAAACAGTGAGTCTTTTGTTTGAGACGTGTTGGCGTTAGGTAGAGAGCAGCCAGGATTGGCCAACTAAGCAAACAGGGGTGGAGCCCTAGGAGGTGTCATTCAAATGTCAAAAGACCAGCACTGGAATCTTCTGCTCGACTTTTTCTTACATTAACCAAAATCTAGTGTAAAATCTAAGCATCAGTCAGTAGCTTTTGAATGTAACCGTAGTGCAATCACAAGTAATGTAAGCTGCCTGTCAGACACTTCAGATGAAATTGTTTCTTTAACCTTGAAGGCTGTTTTGCAAGCCTCTCAAAAGAAAGCCTTCTTCAGAATAAAGAACTGCCGTGTGTGTGTGCATGTGTGTGTGTGTGTGTGTGTGTGTATGTTTGAGTGTGTTTTGATTGATAACTTTATTATCCCCCAAGGGAAATATGACGTACTGAGCTTTCATCTTCATTCCACATCATCAATCACCTCTTAACACCAGCGTTGCATTGGCTAAACAAAAATGTTACACTATTTTCTTCTATGTATTCAGATGTAGGTGTAATTTTGAGACGGGAGTGAGCTACCTCTTTAAAAGACATCTTTGTAGGCGTGGGGAAGTGAAATCACCTACGGGAAGTGTCTGTATTTGGTTTTGCAGGTGGGAGGAGGTTGGTGGGTGGGGTGTGGGGGAGGCGGTGGTCTCATATGACAATGACCACATCACCTTGTGTGGTCTCCTAAAGTCTAAAACACAGTTTTCAACAGTAAAATGGTTTGGAGCCTCATCTGCTGACGTACAAATCCATGATATCATGAGGGAATTCATGGCAGGTGTGGGTCTGAGGTCAGACAGGGTTAGGTCTTGACTTCTAGGAATGGATGAGTTTGTTTGTGTATTGTGTAAGTGGTTTTGCAGTTAAAGAAGCATCATATGCTTTTCCTTTTCCTTTCCTTGACAGGATTAACAGTGTACGAACTGACACTGGATGCTGGAAAAGGTCTTGCTCTTTATATTCTTTGCTTAATGCTCCCCTTGTCCTTTTAGCTTGCTTTTACCTCCCCTTTTCCTTTCTTCCTCCAATTTCACAAAATTTTTGTCACTTGGCAAATCTCAGTTATGTTTTGAAAAGCACCAAATGGCTTTGTGGCTACAGTGATGATGACAATATAAGGCTGGACCGGCTCAAAACTCGCATTTAACACCCTCCCCGAGCTCTCTCTGCCAGCGGGTGTCTGTGTGTGTGTGTGTGTGTGTATGTGTGTGTGTGCATGCGCGTGCATGTGGAGACCCTCTTGTAGGTTTTAACGCAAAAACCTGTCACAGCAAAAAAGCAACCTGTCACGACTCAGCTATACACGACCGTACATGACTGTACCACAAAACACAACACAAGCAGCCTGTTCCCGAGCTGTTAAAACAGTCACCGCAGCCACCGGCACCAAAGGTCTCTTACACACGCACACGCACACACACATCCATACAACCATACACACAAAACATGAAAACATGATTAGTACAGAGGAGTTAAAACAACGGGTTACCAGGAGGAAGAAAATGTGAAAATTAACATATGGTTAAACAATGCCAGTCCCAAAGGAGTAAATGGCGAAGCTCTGTCAATTCTGGCTTCGCATAGAACCAATGAAGACTGAAGACTAATTGTTGTTTGTTAAAATGTGTGGTTTTTGAATGTGTAAGTGAGTGACTGAATGATGGTGACTCACTGCTGGTGGCCAGTCGCTATCTGGTGCCGAGGCGGGTGTCCAGTGTGTGTGTGTGTATGTGTGTGTATGTGTGTGTGAGGGTAACTTGGTGTGACTGTCGCTCTGTCAGACAGCAAACAGAGGCATCTTTCTCAAATCCACACTGGGCCGCAGCTTACAATGAGCTCACGCAAAGAGGGGAGTAAAAAAGCCACAGCTTAAGTGTGTGCTCACAAGTTCAACAGGCACACCCTCCTTCCCCCCTGAGCAAATATTAAAAGAGACTTCACTCCCAGCTAATCTAATTCACAAACACTCCAAAGCACACACGTACAAAAACACATCATTTTACCGTATTAACTAAGCCCTCAACATGCAACATTCACTTACAACTAGCTAGCATTCCTAGAGCCTACCATACAACCACAACCGAGCAGCAGACTGAGTCATTTCCATATAGATAGAGAAGTGTTTATAATAACACATTTGTATATAATAGCCCGAGGCTGCGTTGTCACTCATCAAGCTGATCAAAAAGCAGCTACTGTACAACACTGATGAATCTTGGAGCGCTTTTGCGAATCTGTCCTTCAATGGTAGAAAAAAAAATAAAAAAAGGAGGTGAGATAAAGGGAGAGAAATCAAGGGGAGAGGAGAGGAGCATCTAAATATAGAGAGTCTTGCATTTTGGAGTCGGAAGAAAGACAGTGAAGGGTAAGAAAGAGGAAGGGAGACAAGTCGAGTCGCGAGATGCAGCGGGGAGAGGAGAAAGAGAGGCAGAGGAGGAGTGGAGGGAGAGGGGGAACAAAGAAGAGAGCAGTAAAGATGGAGGGAAAGCGGCGGCGTATACAGCAGCGAGAGAGGGATAGAAGAAAACAAAGGAGGAGAGAGCTTCAGTATAGCTTGAGATCGATGGCTACAGAGCCTCGGTGGGTTTCTCATCTACTGTAGTGTTGCTTAGTGGACTGCTGGACATGGAGGACACTCAATTGTCTCTGTGCGACTCTACAGTTCAATACACTGCACAGTGTATCACTGCGGACGTTTATCAATACATAGCATCAATATTGAGGATCTCCCCTATCAGTGATCTTTTCAGCAGTTTCCACACTAACCGGCTTCAGTGAAAAGCATTAAGGGCAACCGATGCCCTCTTTTTGCCGACTAAATTCTAATATCAATCAATGAAGGTGCAAACCCATTAAAATTCTTTGCCTTCTTTGTCTTTATACCATGCTATGACAGGCTATTCATGGAAGCATCACTGTAATTTAACATAGTGTCTGCTCACTCAAATATCTGCTCACTGTTAAGACGCTTCCCGAAGAATACTGAAGAAGCCTGTGGCAACGTTTCCATGCAACATTTTTCCCTCACGCCGAAATGTGATTGTTAAAAGTACGGGGCTGGTTGTGTAGGTTTTTTTCTTTTTATTTTTGCACGGACGAAGACTTGGAGGGTGGCGTGGCTTGAGGCCAACACGTCCAGCGTGATTGATGAAGTGAGAGGGTCGACCAGACAAATGCCTCACCTGGATCCTCGCTCCTGTCCTGTCCTCTCCTCTTCTGTCATCCCTCTTTTCCTCTCCCCTATCTAACTGCCATCGCACTCGGAGTGTGTTTACTCGAATGCGGTTTGACGTTTGATTGTCACCTGTTGACTAGCACGAACGGCTGCCATGGCTAACAGGCTTTTGGAACTATTGGTGTTTTTTTTTTTTTGTTTGTTTTTTCCCCCCATAGGAATGGAAAGAACCACAATGTCATGTACAAGAAGTGGCATAGCCAGAAATGAAAGAGAAAGAGAACGAGAGAGAGAGAGAGAGAGAGAGAGAGAGAGAGAGAGACAAAAAGACCACTGTGTAAACTCCCATGATCGTGCTCACCGTCGCTAAGGACAACACCCACCTTGGAAACCTAATTTTGAAGAAGTCACACATTCCCACATTGTGAGGCAGTGCCAGTATCAGGTGTCCGTCCAAACCACCAACCACCAATCAACCACCACCCCCTCCGTGACACACCACCGCACACACCAAAACAACCAGAGGGGGGGGGGGGGGGGGGGGGGGAAGGTGAGAGAGAGAGAGAGGGAGAGGGAGAAAGGGAGAGAGGGAGGGGTGCGGGGGTGAAAGAGAGAGAGTAAAAAAGAAGAGGGCAAGGGAGAGAGCCAGCCAGAGACAAAGGCAGAGAGAGGGACAATGAGCGGAAAGAGGATGAGTGGGAAAAAAAAAGAAAATAGGAGGAAGAGATGAGGTGAAAAGGAATAGAGAGCGCACTGCCAGCTCACCGTGTTCATTGACAGAGCGAGGAGAGAACAAAAAGACGGCAACAATGAGACTTTCATGTATATGTATGTTTGAGTGTGTGTGCGTGTGTGTGTGTGCGTACGTGCATGAACATGTGTGTGTGTGTGTGTGTGTGTGTGTGCGTGTTGGGAAGAGAGCAGTGAAAAGGCTGGGCTCGCCCCGCGCCAACAGAAAGGGGATGTGAACCTACTCACTTCTGTTTGCATTTAGACGGGCCTCACCTCTCCTGTTCACCTAAAGGGAAGTGTACTGACACAGGAGAGCTCGTAAAATGTCCAGCGACAAAGACACATCTCCACTTTCCTCGCCGATTTATAACGTTCATATAATAACACACTAAGGATCAGCCTTTCAATGCTGAAAAGGCCTTTATAAATCACAATAATCCCCCGCACCCCCCTTGAGAATTCACCTTATAACCTGAAGACCGAACTTATTCTAACTCAAGCAAACGCTCGTCTTGGACTGCAACGGGTCAAACAAATGTTGCTGTTTTGGGAGAAAAGTGGACCCAGAGTCCATTGTGGCTAGCTGTTGCATTAAAGGGGATGTTAAAATATGAGATAGGGTCAGGGGGAAGGATAAAAATGAGAAAGGGAACAGGGAGAGGGTAAAAATGAGAAAGGGAGTAGAGGAAGGGTAAAAATGAGAAATGGAGTAGGGGAGGCCACAGGAGGCACCTGGCCCACTTACAGCAGAGGAGGGGGTGGTGGAGGAGGAGGAGAGGTAGGAGATTAAGGAGTGGGAGGGAAGAGAGAAGGAGGAGGAGGGGGAGGGGGAGGGGGAGGAGGAGGAGGAGGAGGCCTGGAGAAAGAGCGAGGGAGATGCAGCTGGGATGGAGCAGAGGGCACGGGGAGGACAGGGTGGGGCGGAGGAGCGGGTGAAGTGAAGGAACGGGAAAGGTGAGGAGAGAAGGGCTATGAAAAGAGGAGGTAGGGAGGAGGGAGGGGAGAATAGATGAGGTAATAGGAAAGGGGGCAAAGGGCAGAGGGGGAGGTGAGAGACAGAGAGAGAGATAGAGATAGAAAGAGAGAGAGAGAGGAGGTGGGGGGGGGGGGGACGGAGGAGAAGAGGTGGCCTTGTGATGCCGAGAATGGAGGTGGTGTGCGCGCGTGGATGAATGTGCGTGTGTGTGTGTATGTCTTTTGCGTGTGTGTGTGGGTGTCTAAAATTATGACGAAAAACTAACACCTCACCCAAAGTATGAATAACCGACCACAATAGGCCAATGTTGGTTCAATCTCTTTCTACCAGTACATTCGAGCAGCCTGTCCATACCACTAATATCCCACTAATACCACCCACAGTCCTCGCTCCACCTCACATCAATGAATATTTCATGTCCTGATGGCACTTTTAAAGCAAAAACTAATTAGCAAATCCAAGTTGATCTGGCATTAGTCATATCAGGCCAATTAAAAGCCCAGGCCTACTGTACATGTTAATGGCAGCGAAGTGGAATAATTGTATGTTGAGCAGGGGAGAGAATGTTAAACAGGCCTTGTTAGCAGCACTTTAGCACTCTAGCCTGAGTCCATGGCTGGATTACAAAACTCTCCAAAGCAGGATAATGTTCGTCAGAAATACACACACACACACACACACACACACACACACACAAAATGCACACCTTTACCACTAGCCAACGAAAACTCTATCCATTAATTAGAGTGTCATCATCAACTCCATGGGGTCAGGTCCAATACTTATGGCTAAAGAAGAGAAATATTTCCAGGGAAAATGATGGTTTTATGCTTCAGTAATAATATTAAACAGAGATCCTAATATTGGCAGAAGCTCACAGGTCAGATATTATGCAGTATTAGTGAGAGAAATCCATTTTCTGCTCCAGACAGTGTTTCTGTGGTCGGTGATAGTCAATACAAGGTGCTGGAGACGGTATTTGTGTGGTATCGAGTAGAGAAAGGCGTTAGTATGTATTTGAGTCTTTCCAGCTTTCCCTCTGTGTGTTTTTTTTACGGAGGAGTTTAGATTGAGACAGACAGCATTGACACACACAGACTAAACTGTGCTGCACGAAAAAGCGACAGAATAACAAGGGCTAGAACTCTTTTGGAGTGGATGTCTGTTTCATCACACCCCCCCCTCCCCCCCCACTCCCTCTCTTTCTCGTTCCCTCTTTCCCTTCCTCTCTCTGCCTCCCTGTCTCTCTCTCTCACCTGAGCTTTGATATGGAAATCTCTCGCCAGCCAAAGCCCGAGGCTAGTTGACTGTTTCTAAAGATGTATTTGCTCAAAGCCGCTCAATTTCTCATCAAATGCTCACACTGTGGGTATAAAAGACAAACTCTTTCACTGGGAAAATAACGACTAACAAACACGTACACATACGCTCCTTTCAGCAGTCTGCAAACCCCATATTTCCACAAAGATTTTTCTCATGCCCAAACCTTCAAGTTCTTAATAGCTTATATAAATTTGACTACAAAAGGTGCTGACCCTTGTTGCGAAGTAGAGAGCTGCAGCTGCCTATATTGTCATTCGAGTACTTTGTGTGTGTGTGTATGTGTGTGTGTGTGTGTGCGCATGTGTGTAGATGGTTTTTATGTTCTTTCCTATTGGTTTACCATCACAGTCCAGAAAAAAAACAAAAAACATCTACTTCTTCTAGGAATGGTGACATCATGCAGG